>NC_069079.1:56076439-56379469 GCF_025698485.1 Gossypium arboreum
CCATCAAAATTTTTAGGAAAGAATGGGGTTTAATAGCTTGAAATTTTAGCAACTTTAAGCCTTCACAAGTAAGTGATCCTAATGGCTTTTCTTAAATATTTTTTGTACTTTTGAGATCCTTGAAGCATGAGCTTTCAAATGAGGGTGCTATTTTGCAAAATGTTTGAGAGTCTAGGGTTTTACCATGAAAGGATTTGTGATGTTTGTGGAGTCTTCATGGAAGAAAATGAGTCTTGGGTGTCTTATAAACAACTTTTGTGAAAGGTGTTAGCATGAAAACACCTAAAAAAGCTAATGTGCATGAGTTGTAAAATAGATAATAAATGTGTGAAATAGTGGGAATTTGGAGTCGCTATAAGAGTTAAAGACATTTGGCTAGCCTTGAGAAATAAAGAAATTCGATAAAAATTGATTTTCGGGCGTAGGGGTAAAATGGTCATTTTGTTAAAATCTAATGGCAAAATGGTCATTTTACCAAAAATGTGAATTTTTGATTTCTTAATTCTAATTAGAGACTAAATGAGTACATTTTTTTTATTATAGATCAAGAATTACCGAACCTGAGCCTAGACCGGGGAAAGCCAAGTAAATCAGCTAAACTGACTAGTTGCTACATTTTATAATCCAAGGTAAGTTGTATGTAAATAATACAACTACACTACTAATGTATATGTTGAATTGTATTGAATTATTATAGTATGAATTGCTTGATTGTGGAATTGAGAAAGTATGATGATAATAGAAATAGTGAGTCCCTGTTTGAACCTAGGAAATAAATCAGATATTCATGCCATGACGATCGGGTCACTTGTGTGAGCTAGGGTAAGACATGGCTGGGACATGCATCGACCACATTATGAAAGCCAATGTAAGACCATGGCATCAACATTGAGACAAGTGCTAGTGTAATACATGTCTTAGACATGCATCGGTCTCGAGATGTAAGCCAGTGTAAGACATGTCTGGGACATGCGTTAGCTATGAGATGATAGTCAGTATAAGACTATGTCTGGGACATGGCATCTGCACCTTACCCTATGCATGGGGCTTATGGAATATCCGATAGAATTTCAAATGGTTCAACGGTGAAAGTTATGATTTCTAGTCATTGAGGAAAGTATGACTGAGCTGTGAGTGATACAGGTACCTATTGGGTATGTTTGAATTGTGAGTTCAATATATATTATACGAAGTGTATGGAATATTGATGAGTAAGTTTTACTTATGCCTACTTGTGTACTATAAGTTTGTTGATGAATGGTAAAGTTGTGTTGTATATTTATTTATGTGCAACTTACTAAGCTTTATGCTTACTTCCTCTATTTTCTTTTTCTTATAGTGCCGTCTAACTAGCTCAAGGATCAAAGGAAGTCAGAGATATCGATCACACTATCAATCAAAGCATTCAGTATAGTTTGATTTATATTTTTAAATATGGCATGTATAGAGGATTAGACTTGTGTTTTGTGTGTTTGTAATTTGGCCAAATGTGTTAGCTTGGGATAAGTCCCTCACCTTGTATTAAGCCTTGAATGATGGCTAATATCCATTTTGATATATGTAAATGGTGTTAGTTCCATGGATGAGTAAATTCAAAATTAAATGTTGTCTATTATGGTTGATTTGGCTGCGTGAAATAGTTTTATATTATTTTTTGTTGTTATTGTGTAGGTTCCGTAAGTAAGGGCGACAAAGAAGCTTGGTAAATAACCTTATTTTTGTCCATATGGGTAGACACATGGACGTGTGTCTAGGCAGCGTGTGACACACGGTCTACCCCGTGGGCCTGCGGTCCTACCGTGTGTCCCCTGCACGTAAACATTTCAAGTCAATATGCATGGTAGTAAACATACGGGCAGAGACACGACCGTGTGTCTCAGACGTATGTAGAACACGGTCTATCACACGGGCGTATGCCTTGGCCGTGTGATATTTTGGGGTTGCTGACGTCAAAAATGTCTAGGTTTTTACACACGGGCTAGGACACGAGCGTGTCATGGCCATGTGAAGGACATGGGCTAGGGACACGGGCGTGTGCCAGGCCGTGTGAAAACCCCTGTAGGTGTGCATTTAGAATTATTTCCACACGGGTGGAGGACACGGGCATGTCTCTATTTTACTTAGGCCGTGTGAGACACATGGGCCACTAGCACAGCCTTGTTGGAATGGTTACACGGGCGTGTGCCCCTGTGTCAAGTGACATTTTTCTATAGTTGACAAAAGGACCCGGTTTGGTCCCGAATGATTTCCGATGTGTTTTGGGCCTAATAAACCCATATAAAGAATATATTGATAAGTTTAAGAAAGTTTTAAATTTTTCCAAGTCATGAAGATTCGGAATTGGTTGTAAGTATGAGTTCAAGTTAGGTATCGCCTCGTATTTTGCCTCGGTATAGGATACGGGTATGGGGTGTTACATTTAATGGTATCAGAGCATGATTTAGTCGGTTCTAGGACTAACCTAGCATGAGTAGTAGTCTAGCTATACATGCCATAACTGTAAACTGGTAGTGTGACAATTTCTGACGATTATAAATTATGTTTTGATATAGTAAATGGATCCTAATAGAGCCACGGCGGATGATGTGGAGAGTAATGCACTGGCTTCCACTGAAGGGACCACGCCAGTATGCCCTAGTAGCTCCACAAGGTGCATATATAATAGGAGAGAGAAGCCTCTAGTAGACAAGATCTAGAAATAAGGGGCTGAAAAATTCCAGGCAAATCTCGATGATGACCCAGAGAAAGAAGAGTTTTGGTTCGAGAATACGATCAAGATATTTGACGAATTGTCATGCACGCCTGAGGAGTGCGTGAAGTGTGTCGTGTTGCTCTTGTGAGATTCAGCTTACCAGTGGTGGAACACACTCATGCCTGTGGTACCAAGAGAGAGAATAACGTGGGAATTCTTTCCCAAAAGAAGTATATTAGCCAGAGCTTCATAGACTAGAAGAGGAAGGAATTCCTAGAGTTGAAGCATGGCAGGAGGATAGTGACAGAGTATGAACGAGAGTTTTTGAAACTCAGCAAATATGCGCGGGAGTGCCTGTCCTCAGAAGCTGCCATGTGTAAGAGGTCTGAGGATAGTCTCAATGAATATATCTAAGTGTTTGTTGTTATTTTAGAGATAATAGAGTTTGTAGCACTCGTCGAGAGAGCATGTAAGGCAAAGGGGCTAGTAAAATAAAGGAGGAAAGCGGCTATTGAGTCGCGGGATTCAAAGAAGAGACAGATGGGGAAATCACATCAATCCTAGTCTAAAAGATAAAGAGAGTTTGCTACCCGACCGAATGCTTCAGTGGGGTTTGCAAATAGAAACAAGAACCGGTAAATGTAACTTCTAGAGCTCAGACCGCTTCTGTCGCGAGTGTCGGTAGTGCTCAGCCAAATAGGCCAGAGTGTTCGCAATGTGGTAGACGCCATTTCAGTGAGTGCCAAGGTAAAGAAAGGGGGTGTTTTAAATGGGGGTCACTGGACCATTTCATCCGAGACTGTCCTGATGTAGAAGAGGGAAAAAAAGCAAGAAGTGAAGGCAATCAGTGCTCTATTGAAGGGTAGATCGCAAAAGAACCCTGGAAGCGGGGCTTCTAGAAGAGGTACACCCAGAGATGCTGTAGTAAGGTCCGAGGGTAGAGCGCTTGCAAGGACTTACGCTATTCGTGCCTGTGAAGAGGCAGAGTCTCCCGACATGATTACGAGTACCTTTCCTATCCATGAAATTTTGTTGTTACTTTAATTGACCCAGGGTTGACCCACTCCTATATTTGTATGGAATTGGTACTAGAAGAGGTGCACCCAGAGATGCTGCAGTAAGGTCTGAGGGTAGAGCGCTTGCAAGGACTTACGCTATTCGTGCCTGTGAAGAGGCAGAGTCTCCCGACGTGATTACGAGTACCTTTCCTATCCATGAAATTTTGTTGTTACTTTAATTGACCCAGGGTTGACCCACTCCTATATTTGTATGGAATTGGTACCTCGTATGAACATGTTAGTAAAGCCCACAGAATTTGTGATAAAAGTGTCTAACCTCTTAAGTAAACATGTTCTTGTAGACCAAGTGTGTAGAAATTATCCTTTGACAATTAGAGGTCATTGTTTTTCGGCTAACTTGATATTATTGCTGATTAATGAATTTGATGTGATCTTTAGGATGGATTGATTGACTTCTTATAGTGTTGTAGTGGACTGTGGGAGAAAAGTTATTGAGTTGAAATGTGAAGACGGGAATGTCCTTCGGGTTGGACTAAATGAACCGAATAAACCACTTGTGGTGATATCGTCTATGTTGACTAAGAAATATTTGAGAAAAGGATATGAAGCTTATCTCACCTATGTGTTGAATACTCAAGTGTCTGAGTTGAAGATAGAATCGGTACCAATAGTTTGTGAGTTTATAGCTGTGTTTTTGGAAGAATTACCCAGACTATCTCTAGTGTGGGAAATTGAGTTCAGAATCGAGTTGGCACTGGGCACGGCACCCATTTCTATTGCTCCGTATAGAATAGCCCCGTCAGAGTTGAAAGAGTTAAAAGTACAGCTGCAATAGTTAACAGATAAAGGTTTTGCAAGACCTAGTTATTCACTGTGGGGCACACCAGTGTTGTTTGTGAAAGAGAAACACTGGTTGATGAGGTTATGTATCGACCATAGACAGCTCAATAAGGTATCTGTGAAGAACAAGTATCCTTTGCCAAGGATAGATGATTTATTTGACCAGTTGAAGGGAGCCACGGTGTTCTCCAAGATAGACTTGAGGTCTGGTTATTATCAGTTGAGAGTTAAAGAGCAAGATGTACTGAACACTACTTTTCAGACAATATACGGGTATTATGAGTTCCTCATCATGCCCTTTGGCTTGACTAATGCCCCGGCGGTGTTTATGGATTTGATGAACCGCATTTTTCGACCGTATCTGGATAAGTTTGTAGTTGTTTTTATTGATGACATATTGATTTACTCGTGTGATGAGGGTGAACACACGGAGCATTTGAGAACTGTGTTACAGACCTTGAAAGACAAGAAATTGTATGCCAAGTTTAGTAAGAGTGAACTTTGGCTTAAGGAGGTCAGATTTTTAGGACACATTGTGTCGAGTGATGGGATTATTGTTGACCCAAGCAAGATCTCTGCTATTGTTGAGTGGAAACCGCCGAAGAATGTGACTGAGGTTCGAAGCTTGTTGGGCTTGGCCGAGTACTATAGAAGGTTTGTTCAAGGGTTTTCCATGATCTCTACTCCAATGACGAGGCTATTACAGAAAGATGACAGGTTCGAATGGACAGAAAAGTGCCAACAAAGTTTTGAGAAGTTAAAGGCTTTGTTGACCACAGTACCAGTGTTAGTGCAACCGGAGTCAGGCAAGGAATTTGTGATATATAGCAATGTCTCCTTGAATGGTTTGAGGTGTGTGCTCATGCAAGAAGGCAAGGTTATAGCCTATGCCTTAAGACAAGCCACACGAAGGAAATTACCCGACCCATGACTTGGAACTAGCGGCTATAGTGTTCGCATTGAACATTTGAAGACACCATTTGTATGGTGAGAAATGCGGAGTATTCACTGATCATAAGAGTCTTAAGTACTTGATGACTCAAAAGGATTTGAACCTACGGCAACGACGATGGTTAGAGCTATTAAAGGATTATGAGTTGATTATCGACTACCACCTGGGAAAGGCGAACATCGTCACCGATGTATTGAGCAGGAAATTATTATTTGAGTTGAGAGCATTGAATGGCAATTTGACATTGTTAGATGATGGTTCATTTTTGGTAGAGTTATGAGCTAGACCGATGTTTCTACAAGAAATCCGTGAAGCTCAGAATAATGACAAAGAATTGCGGGTTAAGAGAACTCAGTGTGAGTCGAGGATTGAATCAGATTTTTGGATTGGCACTGATGGATGTCTAATATTCAGAGATAGATTTTATGTACCCAAAGATAATGAGATTATTTAGAAGATTCTATGAGAAGCACATAGTGGCTGTTTGTCCGTCCACCCAGGTAGTGTGAAAATGTACAATGACTTGAGGAAAGTGTACTAGTGTTCGGGAATGAAAAGAGACATTTCATAGTTCGTTTACAAGTGTCTAGCGTGTCAGCAAAGTGAAGGCTGAACATCAGGTACCTTTGGGTCTACTTCAACCTATCACGGTCCCGGAGTAGAAATGTGATTGGAGTATGATGGACTTAGTGACGGGTTTGCCATTAACCCCGAAGAAAAAGGATAATGTTTAGGTTATTGTGGATAGGCTAACAAAGTCGAAACATTTCATACCGGTGCATATTGACTACTCCCTTAAGAGATTGGCTGACTTGTATATTTATGAGATTGTGAGACTACACAGGGTACCCTTGTCGATTGTTTCGAATGGGGATCCGAGATTTGGCTCGAGATTTTGGAAAAAGTTACAAGAGACCTTGGGAATAAAGTTGAGTTTCAGCACGACATTTGACCTGCAAACTGACGGTCAGTCGGAAAGAGTAATTCAGATCTTGGAAGACATGTTGCGGTGTTGTGTTCTTGAATTTCAAGTTAGTTGGGAAAGGTACATACCATTGGTTGAATTTTCCTACAACAATAGTTATCAGTCAAGTCTGAAAATGGTGCCTTACGAGGCTTTGTATGGGCGAAAGTGTCGAACGCCCTTGTATTGGACTGAATTGAGAGAAAGTCTGATACACGGGTCGATTTAATCAAAAAGATCGAAGAGAAAGTTAAAGTGATTCATGACCGTTTGAAAGCCGCTTCGGATAGACAGAAATCTTACACAGATTTGAAATGGAAAGAGATTGAATTTCAAGTCGGTGATCGAGTATTTTTGAAAGTATCCTCGTGGAGGAAAGTTCTCAGATTTGGTAGAAAAGGCAAGTTGAGTCCTCGTTTCATAGGACCCTATGAGGTTACCGAAAAAGTAGGGTCGGTTGCCTATCGATTGACTTTGCTACCAGAATTGGAAAAGATTCACGATGTGTTTCATGTGTCCATGCTACGTCGAATAGATTAGACCCTTCGCATGTGATTGCACCGTTAGAGGTTGAGATTCATCCCAACAAGACTTATGGCAAATAGCTGGTCAAGATATTGACTTGTGAAGTCAAACAGTTGAGGAATAAGAATGTAGCACTTGTGAAAGTTTTATGGCATAGACATGGAGTCGAAGAAGCCATGGGAACCTAAGGAGACTATGAGAGATCAGTACCCGAACTTATCCACCGGTATGATTTTTAAGGAAGAAAATCCCTAAGGGGGGAGAAATGTAATAGCCCGAATTTGGGGCTAGTAGGAATAGTGGTCTCGGGACCACAAATCCCAAGTCAGAGAAATTATTTTATTATTGATATAAAGTCATAGCATGTTTATATTAGTGCATGAAAAATTTGGTGAGCTAATTTTAACGTTTATGAGCCCAATTGCAAAAGAGGACTAAATCACATTAAGTTCAAAAGTCCTAATTTGATAGCTAAAGGTGTTAATTTTGTAACACTCCTTACCCGAGACTGTCACTGGAGTCGAGCACGAGGCATTACCAGACTTATCTTGTTTGGAGCATAAATTTTCTTTTAAATTAATTCGCTCACATTCATCGAATAAATCCAGAAAAAGGGCCTTCGAGGCCCTAAAACGTGCAATTGGAACAGTTCGGGACCAAACCGGGAACATTAAAAATTTTCCAATTACTTACACAAATCAAAACAATTTATTTCACTATTCATAATAAAACTATCCATCTAAGTAACAGTCACTAAATTAATTATAACTCGAGTTACGAAACTTAAAATTTAAATCAGTAAATTTTTCATGAAACTAGATTCATATATCTTCTTATCATAAATTTTTCCAGAATTTTTGGTCTAGCCAATTAGTACAATTTATTCATTAAAATTTCCCCTGTTTCGCAGTTCAGGAGACCTAACCTCTCTTCACTAAAAATCAAATATCTCATTATACAAAATTTAGATAATGTTTCTGTTTGTTTTTAATGAAGATAGACTCACTAAGGAATCTATAAATATAAACTATGACTTATCATTATTTGTTCAAAATTTATAGTGATTTTCCAAAATTCGCACAGGGGATCATGAAGTCACTCTAAACCAGTCTTACAAAAATTTAAATATCTTAGAATATAGACTTCCTTTGCTTGCTTTGTTTCTTTCATATGAAAATAGACTCAATAAGATTTAATTCTATATCTCATTAACCATTTTATTCCATTTCTACAAGTTTTAGTGATTTTTCAAAACCACATCACTGCTGCTGTTTCCTAACTATTCCATGGCTAACTCTTACTCTTTCATAGTTTCTTTGCATGAAACCTCATTTAGGCATACATAATACCGGAACATGTTCTTAGTTAGCTATATCATAAGCTAGTCATTACCAAGTATTTACATGCCACTCTTTAATCATATCATAAGGACATACACACAAAATAACCAAGTCCCTATACATGCCATAACTTAAAGTATTTCTAGTCAGAAAATACCAAGATAACTCGTTGATAGTGTGAAGCGATCTCCGACGTCCTTACGATTTTTGAGTTGGCTTTGCAATACTATAAAAAAGAGAGAAAAGAAAGGGAGTAAGCATAAAGCTTGGTAAGTTTGCATGTAAATAAATAACAACATTCTAAATGAACTATAAAGATAACCTGAACCTTTCGAACATGGACTTATCTTACTTTCCCTTTGGTATACTCTTTAAATTTTCTGTTGAACCACTTGGAATACTAAGGATACATGAGTACCTTTCCTTTTTAAACTTACCATTTCCATGTCTTGACATGGTCTTACGTGGTATCCTTGCCTTATGAACTCACCATTGCCATCCTTGGCATGGTCTTACATGGGATCTTTGCCTTATCATAGTTTATCAATGCCATGTCTTGACATGGTCTTACATGATTTCCTTGCCTTGTAAAACTTAACAATGCCATGCTTTGGTATGGTCTTACTTGGTATCCTTAAACCCTAATGTCATGACAATTGTATCCTACACATTCATAAAGTTCAATCGGGACTTTTAAGTATCATTTCTCCGTCAATTCTTGCATTAATCATCAAGGAATAAATTTACAAAATAAATATATAGATGCTGAAAAATAACATCATTAATTATAAATAATAAACATTGCATTTATTTACCACAAACTTACCTCGATACAAAAAACGATCAAATATTTTGATTTAGTCCTCAACCTTCTTCTTTCCTCCCTCTAACCCCAAATTTCATTCTTCTTGATCTATAATGGCAAATTTAACTTATTTAATATTCACATTTATCAAAACAGTCCTTAACTCTAACTTTGGCAAAATTATAATTTTGCCCCTAAAATTTTGCATATTTATACTTTTGCCCCAAGGCTTGAAAATGAAACTTTATCTTTGATTCTTATGTTTTATGACATGCTGATCATTTATTTACCTACGGAAACATCAAATTCCCACTCTAACATGTACGTATGACCATTAGGTATTTTTACCGATTATGTTATTTTACTCGTTTTCGCTTAAAATTGCTTAGCTCAAGTCGTTTAACATAATTTTAAGCTTCATATTCTACCATAAAACATCAAAATAAACACATTTCACCTACGATTATTTTTCCAAATATGAACCCTAGGTTAAATTATTGCTAGAATAAGCTAAATCAAGTTACCGGGACTTCAAAAACGTAAAGAACATTAAAAACGGGGCTTAGAATCACTTACTATGAAGCTTGGAAGCTTGAGAAAACCCTAGCTATGAAGAACCCTTGAAATTTCAGCCTAATGAAGAAGATGGGCACATTTTGCCATCTTTTTCCCTTTTTTAATCTTTTAATTACCAAATGACTAAAATACTTTCATTAAAACTTTAGTTATTTTTATCTATGTACATCCATTTTTTTCCATGAAAACCTAATGGTCTAATTCCATTTAAGGACCTCTACTTCAATTATACTCTTCAATTTAATCCTTTAGCATCTAAAACTCATATTTATCAAATTTTGCAATTAAGCCTTAGTAGGTAAATTAAGCATGCTATCTATAAAATTTTCCATCGATACGCTAACACATGCATCTAATCACTCGGTAAATTATAAAAATTAATCGGAATAAACTTTTCTATCTCGGATTCATGGTTTCGTAACCACTGTTCCTTTTAGGCCCTATTTTGGGATGTTACAAATTTACTAGAGAATAAAAATTTTGGGGATTTTAAAGGGCAATTAGACCCTTTTAAAGGAGCATAGCCGGCCATAGAGTCAAAGAGGAGACAAAATTTTAAAATTTAGTGGGTTAGGTGGCTTATTTTGACTAAAATAGAAATAGATAAAAGAAGGATGATATCATCCCTTTTCATCTTCTTACTCTATCAAAATTTTCAGCAAAGAATAGAGTTTAAAAGCTTGAAATTTCAGCAACTTTAAGCCTTCACAAGTAAGTGATCCTAATGGCTTTTCTTAAATATTTTTGTACTTTTGAGATCCTTGAAGCATGAGCTTACAAATGAGGGTTCTATTTTACAAAATGATTGATAGGGTTTTGCCATGAAAGGATTTGTGATGTTTTCGGAGTTTTTATGGAAGAAAATGAGTCTTGGGTGTCATATAAACAACTTTTGTGAAAGGTGTTAGCATGAAAACACCTAAAAGGACTAATGTGCATAAGTTGTAAAATAGATAATAAATATGTGAAATGTGGGAATTTGGAGTCACTATAAGAGTTAAAGAGGTTCGACTAGTCTTGAGAAATAAATAAATTCGATAAAAATTAATTTTTTGGCCTAGGGTTAAAATGGTCATTTTGTCAAAATCTAGGGGCAAAATGGTTATTTTACCAAAGATGTGAATTTTTGATTTCTTAATTCTAATTAGAGACTAAATGAGTACATTTTTTCTATTATAGATCAAGAATTACTGAACCCTAGCCTAGACCGGTGGAAAGCCAAGCAAATCGGCTAAATCGACTAGTTCTACATTTTGTAATCCGAGGTAAGTTGTATGTAAATAATACAAGTACATTGCTAATGTATATGTTGAATTGTATTGAATTATTATAGTATGAATTTCTTGATTATGGAATTGAGAAAGTATGATGATAATAGAAATAGTAGAGTCCCCGTTTGAACCTAGGAAATAAATCGGATATTCATTCCATGACGATCGGGTCACTTGTGTGAGCTAGTGTAAGACATGGCTGGGACATGCATCGGCCACATTATGAAAGCCAGTGTAAAACCATGGCATCGACATTGAGAGGAGTGCTAGTGTAATACATGTCTTGGACATGCATCGGTCTCGAGATGTAAGCCAGTGTAAGACATGTCTGGGACATGCGTCGGCTATGAGATGATAGTCAGTGTAAGACTATATCTGGGACATGGCATCGACACCTTACCCTATGCATGGGGCTTATGGAATATCCGATAGAATTCCAAATGGTTCAACGGTGAAAGTTATGATTTCTAGTTATTGGGGAAAGTATGATCGAGTTGTGAGTGATACGGGTACCTATTGGGTATGTTTGAATTGTGAGTTCAATATATACTATACGAAGTGTATGGAATATTGATGATTAAGTTTTACTTATGCCTACTTGTGTACTATGAGCTTGTTGATGAATGGTAAAGTTGTGTTGTATATTTATTTATGTGCAACTTACTAAGCTTTATGCTTACTTCCTCCCCTTTCTTTTTCTTATAGTGCTGCCTAACTAGCTTAAGGATCAAAGGAAGTCAGAGATATCGATCACACTATCAATCGAAACATTCGGTATAGTTTGATTTATATTTTTGAATATGGCATGTATAGAGGATTAAACTTGTGTTTTGTGTGTTTGTAATTTGGCCAAATGTGTTGGCTTAGGATAAATCCCTCGCTTTGTAGTAAGCCTTGAATCATGGTTAATATCCATTTTGATATATATAAACGGTGTTAGTTTCATGGATGAGTAAATTGCACAAATGAAATGTTGTCTATTGTGGTTGATTTGGCTGCGTGAAATAGTTTTGTATTGTTTTTGGTTGTTATTGTGTAGGTTGTGTAAGAAAGGTTGATGAAGAGGCTTGGTAAATAACCTTATTTTTGTCCACACGAGTAGACACATGGGCGTGTGTCTAGGCCGTGTGTGACACACGGTCTGCCCCGCGAGCGCGGTCTGGCTGTGTCCCCGTGTAGCACACGAGCGTGTCCCTTGACTGTGTGACATTTTGGGGTTGTTGACGTCAGAAACAGAATGTCTAGGTTTTTGAACACGGGCTAGGACATGGGCGTGTCATGGCCGTGTAAAAGACAAGGGCCAGGGACACAGGCGTGTGCCAGGCCGTGTGAAAACCCCTGTAGGTGTGAATTTAGAATTATTTCCACACGAGTGTAGGACACGGGTGTGTCCCTATTTTGCTTAGGCCGTGTGAGTCACACAGGCCATCAGCACGGCCATGTTGGAATGGTCACACAGGTCTGTGCCCCTGTGTCAAGTGATTTTTTTCTATAGTTTGTTAAAAGGACCCGGTTTGGTCCCGAATGATTTTTGATGTGTATTTTGGGCGTCGTAAGCCCATATTAAGAATATATTGATAAGTTTAAGAAAGTTTTAAATTTTTCCTAGTCATAAAGACTCAGAATTGGTTGTAAGTAGGTATTGCCTCGTATTTCGCCCCAGCATAGGATACGGGTATAGGGCATTACATTACATGTGTATACATGTATTATTCCAGTTCAGACATAGTTCAGATCAGATTTAGATGCAATGTTCCTATTTCCATCCTATACACACCAACTTCGGCCATCCTAACACATCATAATGGACATTTAATGCCCATCCATCCCTGCACACCTTTAAAATGTTCAGTGACACTTTCACAGAAACACAACTTTGCTAATAGTTCAATGTGCGACAAGCGCCAGAAGCAAAGTGATGCTTATTATGGCATAGCCACGGTTTCAGGATAGACTTCCCTTCTTCTTCACAATCTCCCACCACATGTTAATGCACAATACAATAATCCGTAACACAGGTTTAGCAATTCTGATACAGTACATAATTAATAAAATAGTTCAATAACAGAGTGATGTTACAGTGCATATTCAAGTGTGTGATTCACAGGTCAGTCCCATATAAGCAAATCCAGTCATACATATATTGAGGAAACCAATATTTGAGTTTAGCATCCTTCTTGGCCTCAAAAACAGTTTTCAGACCCAATATCCTACTACATGGCCTTGGCACACGCCCGTGTGCCTTGGCAGTGTGGTTTTTAAGCACAAATAGTGAGTTACGTGACCTGAGCACATGTTTGTGTCCTTAGCCATGTGGTTTTTAAGCACAAACAGTGAGTTACACGGACTGGGAACATGCCCGTGTCCTTGGCCATGGTTTTTAAGCACAAACAGTGAGTTACATGGCTTGGGCACATGCCTGTGTCCCTGGCCGTGTGGTTTTTAAGCACAAACAGTGAGTTACATGGCCTGGCATACGCCCGTGTCCTTAGCCGTGTGAACCCCGCACTAAAATGGCCACACACAGCCTAAACACATGCCTATGTACTCCTAAACACAAACAGTGAGTTACACAGCCATTCACACAGCTTACCACACGTCTGTGTGGAGCACATAGCCTAGTCACACGCCCGTGTGCCTAGCCGTGTGGCATTGACAACCACTATTTTTGGTTAGAAATCTTGCAAAAACTAAGGTTTTCGATACACACTTGTGACGATTTTAAAAGCAGTGACAATGAAGAGAAGTTCTGAAGCTAAAACGATCATTCAATAACTCAATCAATCAAGTTTATCAATAACAATGCACAATGATACTCAAAGTACCTACGTCGAAAATTTCAACATCAACATTCAACAAAACCAAAACTTATAGAAAATCAATGAAGATTACTTGAATTGACTTCCTGAGGGTCGTTACCTCAATATCACCGCCTAATAGAGAACCAATGAGTAACTATCAAAGATTCATGCAACACACTTAAACAACCATCTCAAAGTATACTATGCAAAGCAAAAAGAGGAAACTAGAAATTTAACGAATCGACATAAAAACTTACTCGATAAGCTTCCAACAGAGAATGCTAACAGCATAACTTTAACTAGTTCGTATTCCTTACAACAATTAAAGGGAAAAAGGAAAAGTCAAAAAAAAAAGAAAAAGTAGAGAAAGAGGTAAAAGAAAAAGGAAAAAGAATAGAAAAGAAGAACTAACTTTAATTGAATATTAATTAACTTCTGTCCAGATTTCTAACATTTAACAATAATATTTTGCTTACGCATGCTATGAGATTCAAACTCGGAACCAGACAGAATATAGACAGATGCTTAACTAGTGAACCAACAGGCTCATTCTTTGTCACCCTTTTACAAAGAATTGAATTTAAGCGAGTAGAGCGTGCTTGTAGGTTGATTCTAAAACAACAAAACTTTTAATGATGTGACTCAAACTCCAAACCCTAAACACAAAAGTAGAGCACAGAACCACAAATACAAAAATTAATTACTGCAGTTTTTCACAAACAAGGTCTTAAAATTTCAGGCGTTACAACTTCACAAATGGCTCTAACCAACCCCATAAGGCCGAACCCTAATAAATTGGAGGGTGAAAACTTCTCCCACGGCTTCAAAGATAAAATCAAGAAGAAAACCTGCTAAAAAAAGAGATATGTCACAAAGAGATATAACCCAATGAGTTGAAATTTATTAATCAAAGTGTTGTTTAATGAATGATGAAGAGACATTTATATAGGCTAGCTAATTGCATCAAAATAGAACTCTCAAGTAGAATGAAACTCTAATTAATCTAAACATGAAGTAGTTCTAGTTGAACAAAACTTTCTTGTTCAATAAAAAATATAAAACTCCTAAACAACTTACAATATTTAAAAATATTCTAAAATTTAGAATAAATAAATAATAATAATATAAAACCCGATAAGTATAATATTGTGCTCATATATAATAACAATTAAGACTAAAATGGAACTTAATATGATTTAAACTTTAATTAAAGCTCGAAACTTGTAATTTCCTATAATAATCTCGTCCAAAAATTTTGAACACTCAATCTTCACTAAAATGGTCATAACTTGAGCTCCCAGATTCGAAATCAAGTGATTCAAAGTGTGTTTCGAAACTAAGAGGTAAATGTTTGAATGCTATGAAGTCATCTCAACCCATAAATGCCTAGATCTCATTCAAATAGTCATTGCAAGTCCATTGATTTTCCAAACTTGAAAATTGACAGCTTTGGTAAATTGAATTTAATAAATTTCACCTTCTTCGTGTATTGGTCAACAACACAAGTTTAGGAAAAGATATTTTACTAAAAGATACATCCCTATGAGATGGAATCTCATAAAAAGATACACCTATTGGACACACACACACACACACACATATATATATATATAACTTTTCTATTAGTCATTTTCACTATTCTACTTGGAGTATTAAGAGCTTCGTTGTATCTTCGAAACATTTTAAAGCCTTAAGGAAAGTGTTCTACACACCTCAAAATCGATATATTTTACTTTCATTTTTCTTTCTTCAAGTTTTGTATTTATTTTTCCTTGCAATCTTAAGGTTTTAAAATGTATTTAATATGAAGCAAGAATAATATTGTGGTTACTAAGTGGAATGTAATAAAATCGGTTTTGCATCAAACAACTTTCAAAGGTTGCATTTGAAACTATGGAAACTTAATGACTACAAAGATGGAATGAATGATTATCATTAAGGAACAAGTTCATTATTTTTCATCAAGAAAGTTAGCTAAGTTTTTCCAACTTATAATATATATGTTTGTATGTAACCTCCCTAACCCGACCTAGACGTTATAGACAAATTCTGAAGGCTATATTAGACACCAAAATGACCCAGTAAAATTATCAGAGTTTTTAAAACATTGCTCTTTAAAACATTTGTTTACCTTTGAAGAAAAACTTAACGTATTTTCTCTTTTTCAGTAAAACTTACGAGTTTCTCAAACCAGTTGATTTTAACATTTTCTTTGTAATGGTGACTGTTTTGAAGACTTGGTTGATTTCCAATTCATCTACTTCTCAAAAACTCATTTACATAACTTCATGCATGCCAGATAAAACCCAAAATTAAAATCCCATGCCACATTTAATATAAAACTTTACAGTTTCCAAATACCAAATTTATAAATATTATGTCTAAAATACTTTCATAAAAAAGAAACTAGCCAAGACAAGCCCTTCAAATGCTGAGTCCACATCCTAACCTTGTGGGTTATTTGTAAAGAAAGAAATTTAAGGGGCGAGCTTAAGAAGATCAGTGTGAGTCTAAACACAAGAAAATAAGTGCCAACATAATAGACGTGGCAAACAAAATAATAGTTCTTAGAACAATCACAATCGTAAAGTGATACAGATTTTGACATTTATTTGAGCATGCTTATGAATGTCAATGCAATTCATGTTTAATAGAAAAGTTCCTACCCTTACTTCACTACACACCATAGTAAGAGTTCCAAGAACTCATCCATCCCTATACACTGCATTGTGGATGTACCACCAGTAATTGCAGATAAACTAATAGTAAAATAAAATAGTTGGTAAAACACTATAAATTTCAAATAAAAAGATTGCAAATAAATTGTCAGTAAGTTGTGGATAAACCACCAGTGTTTGTAGATGATTAAACTGGCAATACTTCCTCTTTTCATTTCGTCCCACCCCATGCTATACAATATGACATGCTTGTAACAGAACAATGCAGAAATAGTATAAAGGTGATGAGATTAGAGGTGAGCATGGGCCAGACCTGACTAAAAATTCAGGCCCTTTTGCTATGCTTGGGCCCGGCCAAAAAAATGGGCCTAAAATTTTGCCCAAGTTTGACCCGGATAAAAATGCTAAAACTCGGGCCTGACTGGCCCACCCATATTAATTTTTATATTATTTTTATATAATTTAAAAAATATATAATACATCAAAAATACTAAAACATCAAAATAAATATTTCCCAACAAAATGAGAATAAATTTTAAAAATATGTATACTTAAATAACACAAAGATAGATGCAACTTAACAAGTAAATGTCTCTAAAATAATAAAAAAAATTAACAAATGTCTTTAAAATAATAACAAAATTAACAATAAAATAAGTCTTATATAATATTCAAACAATAACAACATAATAGTAAAATGGTATCAAAATAGGGAGAAAATAACAAGAAAATAATATTAAAAAATTAGATTTTTTTGTCCTTTAGTGAATTTAGGCAGGGCCGGGCAGGGCCCGGACAAAAAATGCCTTACCTGAGGCCCAGCCCGTTTTTTAAACGGGCCCTTTTTTTGTCCAAACCCTCCTTCTTTTTGGGCGGGCCTTCAGGCCGGGCCGAGTGGCCCGACCCATGCTCACCTCTAGATGAGATTAATTGTGTGGGATTAGATTTATTATAGTCTTGTTACTGCTTTGAAGCAATTTCCTTAAGTTTGTTTTGTTTTATTTTTAGTTTTTGCGAACTATGCACTAAAATATTTGTCTGATTATTTAGCAAACCCTATAAAAGTATAAGAACCCTTGCGTGAAAAAAAATCTTTTGTGGCAAAGCTCGTTTGCATGCAAACTCATGATTTATTTTGATGTACGAAGTTAGGAAATATTTGAACAGCTTATATTATGCAAACCCATGTTTGTGCGAACTCATTCTTCATGTTGTTATGTGAAGTCATGTGTTACTTTGCTAGGCGAACCTATGTTGCATGATGTATGTGAACCTTAATAACAACATATATGTACTTGTATATATGTTTGAAAGTGTGTACCTTAAAGCTCTCTGTTTATTTCTTTCATGTGAACCGCTAAGTTTTACTGTTTAGATGACATGTGAACCTTACCTTTGTTGTTTTTAAGCTCGCACATTTTAAATACTATGTATGATTTTATCATGTTGTTGTGTTATAACCTAGCACATTATATGTTGTATATATGTGGTGTGTTGGAGGTTAGGTTGGAAATCAATGAAGAGTCACACAGGTGGCTAATTTAGCTTATCGGATTTGAGTCAAACTAATTTGGCCAGGTTTGGGGTGTTACAATGTTAATTGTTCAAATAAATACATATATATTGTAATATCCTGAATTAGGGCTTAATCGGAATAGTGGCTTTGTGTAACACCCCTTACCCATATCCGAGGCCGGGCTAAGGTACGAGGCGTTACCAGACAAACATACAAACATTAAACTAAAATACGAGCCATAAAATTTTATTCATATTTCAAAGCGTTCATTCTCTTACACATAGTCCCTTATTTGAGTCTACGGAGCCCAAAACATACTTTAGAAAGGGTTTGGGACTAAACTGAGAACTTACGAAAATCTTGGAAATTTCATACTTTAAGGCTCCACACGCCCGTGTCCCAAAGTCGTGTTCCATACATGGCTGAGACACATGGTCGTGTCTCTGCCTATGTGGAATATACCTAGGCTATTTTTCAAGCTTTGGTCAACCTTGATCTCGTACACACTTATACAAAATCAAAAGCATATAACATGGTATTCATTTAATGATTAAACATCCTCAATTAAACCACAAACATAGCATTTGTATGTCATCATACATGTGTCTCTCATACTCATTTTACCTTGTTTATTATAGTACCACTTATACATTTATACCAAGATTATCATCTTACCAAATATCTTCAGCTTAATCATCAAGCATTCATATTTAAAGCTAGATCATATCTTTATAAAATACCACGATTCGATCTGCAGAATAACATGTTTTCCTGAAACATTTCAATCCAATTCCATACCCAACAAGCATTACATTGAGACTAGTCATATATATATATATATATATATACATTCCATGATACATAACATTCTCTTATTGTTTTCTTATAAACACATATCATTTATTTCATTATATCAATATTTCATATACCATAGTTTCCATGTATTCCACATATATTTATTTTCCTCCTCCTCCTCTCCATTCCACATCCTTAATGTATATAACATTCTTGTAAGTACGATTTCACAATTTACTAATAAATGTTCACATCAAACTGTCCACACGAGTCATAGTCACTTAATTATTGATAATTCGTAAATTTCCCCTGAAACTAGACTCACATATCTTTCCACCATAAAAATTTCATAATTTTGGTTTAGCCAATTAGTACAGCTTTATTCATTAAAATTTCCCTGTTTCACTTTCTCGACAGCTTCGACCTCTCTTCACTAAAAATAATTATCTCATAGTACAGAACTCGGATAATGTTCTTGTTGATTTATCTTGAAAATAGACTCATTATGGATTTTAAAATATAATTTTGAGCCTCTAATTATTTTTCTCCAAATTTTGTGATTTTCCAAAGTCGAACAGGGGATCACTTAATCATTCTGAATCAGTCTCACAAAAACATAAATATCTCAAAATATAGAACTCCTTTGCTTTCTATATTTCTTTTATATGAAAATAGACTCATTAATATTTAATTTGATATCTCATTAAGTCTCTGATTCAATTTATACTATTTTTGGTGATTTTTCAAAATCACGTCACTGCTATTGTCCAAAACAGTTTTATTGCTAATTCACTCTTTCACACTTTCTTTGTATTAACCTCATTTTAACATACATATCACAAATCATTTTCACCACATTTCATACATCACAAGTATAGGCCCATGATCACAAGGTCACCATAAAATCATCCTCATGTATAACTTACTTGTTTTTAACCTTACCACATCCTGGTCACTTAATGAACACATCATTCACATAACCAAGTTCCCGCACATATTCATCACAAAACTCACAAAGCAATACATAGAGAGTCTCCGTTGAACACTTGGATCAATCCTCGATACTTGGTGGTTTCAGCACATAGCTCCACCCATCATATAGTTCGGCTCTCTTGTACACATGGTGAACACTTAGTACCACCCATGTGACCTAGCCGGTTATCTCGTAGCTCTCTTGTCTACATGGTGTCCTTCACTTGGAACCACGCATGCGACCTAGCTACATATATCCCGTAGCTCTCTTGTCTACACGGTGTACACATAGTATCACCCATGCGACCTAGCTACATCATAATGTCTTGTAGCTCATTGTACACATGATGTGCACTCAAGACTATACATGTGACCTAGCTAAATACCATCTCAGATCATCCAATCTTTCCAAAGGTTCAACCGGATTTCTCTCTTTTCCAACAATTTCACCAATCAAGTAATTATCCACAAACATATTTCCAATATTTTTATAAAATATCATAATACAAGTAATAGTGATGTATTACATACATATAAACTTACATCTCATTTAATATCAACGTAATAAACATTAAATTACACATTGTCTTATTAGAAATCATATGAACTTGCAATTTCCTATAATATCCATAATCATAGAAATCACATTTATGTATGATAATTCAATGCACTTCATGTACCATAGACATATTTTTAAATCAATTCATAAACTTGGCACCATAATCATTTAATTTAACATAATTCAATTAATTCACTAAATTTAACTTTCAAATATAAATTACAACATTATTGTTGTATTATTATCATACCAACTTACATACATTCAACACCTCGTAGATCATAGTAAATATATCAATTTTACATTGAAATATGCATAAATTAATGTTTATTATACATATGAACTTACCTTGATATTAAAACGGCCATTTTACCAACTTTCCCAATTTTCAATTTTTCTCTCATTCTAGGTTCAAATCTCATTTTCGGGATCTAAAACATCATATTTTACTTATTTAATTAATGTACTATTCAAAATAGTCCTTAACTCAAACTTTGGAAAAATTACAATTTGCCCTAAACTTTTGCATATTTACACTTTTGCCCTAGGCTCTGAATTAAACTTCATCCCTTATTCTTATGTTTTATGACATGATGATCACTTTGCCTTCTATGGCAACATCAAATTCTCACTCTAACATATACTTATGACTATTAGGTATTTTCTGGATTAAGCCCTTTTGCTCGTTTTCACTTAAAAGCAAGTAGCACAAGTTGTCTAACATAACTTAAAACCTCATATTGTATCATAAAACACCAGAATACACAAATTTTACCTATGGGTATTTTTCCAAATATGAACCCTAGGTTGAATTATTGCTAGCATAAGCTAAATCAAGTTACTAATACTCCAAAAACGTAAAGAACTTGAAAAACGGGGTTAGAACAGACTTACAATTGAGCTTGGGAAGCTTGAAAACCCTATCCATGGAGTCTCCATTTTTATACACATCCATGGTGAAGAAGATGAGCAAAATTGGCTTTTAATTTTGTATTTTAATTCATTTACCTAAATGACCAAAATACCCTTACTACTAAACTTTCCAAAATTCCATCCATGTCCAATTTTTTCCATAACTTAGAAATTGGTCAAATTGCTATTTAAGACCTCCTAATTAATATTTCAAATCAATTTCATACTAGAAACTTCTAGAATGCAAGTTTTGCAACTTATTCAATTTAGTCCCTAACTTCGAATTAAGCACTTTATGCATAGAATTTCTTCATGAAATTTTCACACAATCATGAAATCATATCATAGACCTCAAAATAATCATAAAATAATTATTTATATCTCAGATTTTGTGGTTCTGAAACCTCTATTCCAACTAGACCCAATTTTGGGCTATTACATTTCGTGACCACAAATTCGAGATAGAAATAATTATTTTACAATTATTTTTATGTTTATGATATGATTGCATTATTGTGTGAAAATTTCGTGATGAAATTCTATGCCTAAATTGCTTAAATTGAAAGTAGGGACTAAATCGAATAAGTTGCAAAACTTGCATTCTAGAAGTTTTTAGTATGAAATTGTTTTGGAATATTAATGAGGAGGTCTTAAATATCAATTTGACCAATTTTAAGTTCATGGAAAAATTAGGACATGGAAGGAATTTTGGAAAGTTTAGTAGTAAGGGTATTTTGGTCATTTAGTTATTAAAATGAATTAAAACAAAATTAAAAGCCAATTTTGTCCATCTTCTTCATTAGGCCGAAATTTCAAGGGTTCTCCATAGCTAGGGTTTGTTTCAAGCTTCCGAGCTCCATAGTAAGTGATTCCAAGCCCGCTTTTAATGTTCTTTACGTTTTTGGAATCCTAAGCTCGATTAAGCTTATGCTAGCAATAATTCAACCTATGGTTTATATTTGGAAAAATACCCATATGTGAAACTTGTGTATTTTGATGTTTTATGATAGAATATGGGGTTTTAAATTATGTTAGACAACTTGTGCTACTCGGTTTTAGTGAAAACGAGTAAAAGGGCTTAATCCAAAAAAATACCTAATAGTCACAAGTATATGTTAGAGAGAGAATTTGATGTTGCCATAGAAGGAAAAGTGATCAGCATGTTATAAAACATAAGAATAAGGAATAGAGTTTAATTCCGAGCCTAGGGGCAAAATGTAATTATGCAAAAGTTTAGGGCAAAAGTGTAATTTTTAAAGTTCAGATAAATGCTGTTTTGATGAATTTATGTATTAAATAAGATTAATTTGGTATTATAGATCAAGAGAAACGAGATTCAAGTCGTGATCGAGGAAAAGAAAAGATTGTAGACTAAATTGCAAAATCTTTATATTTTGGTACCAAGGTAAGTTCATGTGTAAATAATGTAGCATAAATGTTATTTTTAAGTTATTAATGTTAATTATATGATTTGCTGATTTTTAATCGTGAAATATTATGCTTTGTGGTTAATGTTGAGTAATATGCAAATTATGTTTACTACTTGATAAATATGAATTGCTACCGAGTATCGGTTCCGATATTCCATGGAAGACGGCAAATGTGAGATCGAGGGAAAAAGACCGTTTGAACCTTAGGAATAGATTAGGATACAAGTGACATGTCACTAGGATGGTTGAGCATCCGAACTCGTTGAGTTGAGTCGAGTTCACTTATGGATGCAAATGTCCGAACTCGTTGAGTTGAGTCGAGTTTGTGAGATGTAACTAGGCATCCGAACTCGTTGAGTTGAGTCCAAGTTCATTTATGGATGCGAACGCCCGAGCTCGTTGAGTTGAGTCCGAGTTCACTTAGGGGCGGGTTACATGATTTCTTGATTACATATGTGGCACTTATGTGCAAATTACCCATGTATCCGAGTTATATTCCGATGTGTTCAACAGGTGAAATTTCTAGTTTAATGGAAGAGCACTTAAGATATAAGTGACGTTTTGGGTAAGTGTTGTGAAATGGACACTTTGGACAGGTATGTTCTTAACCCTCGAGTTGAAAATAGATACAACAACGATAAGGTGGTAAGATGATGAATGATGTTTAAAGATGTGATATATGTTTTGGTGGTACCATGCTAAAGTTATTTGGTATATTTGTATTGTTATGTTACTTGTTATTTACATATGAACTTACTAAGCATTTATACTTACTCCTTCCTTTTCATTCACTGTAGTTTTGAACAAGCCGGCTTAGGAATCGGGACAGGTCGAAAGTTCGATCACACTATCCAAAGGACTTTTATCTTGGTAAATGGCTTGTACAACTACTTAAGTATGGCATGTATAGCAATATACCTATTTTGTGTAAATAATTTTATGATATGGCCATGTTTGGTTGAGAAAATGTTTGATATTGATAAGTCATGGTGATGGCTAATTTAGATCATGTTTGATATCATGGAAGTTTAATAGGTTATCTAGTTCATAAAAATTCACGGAAAGATGAAACTTGCCTTAAAATGTAATATTGTCTGCAAAGAATGACATGAATTTGAAAAATCACTAAAAATAGTATAAATGGATCTAAATGATGAGTAAGTTATGAAATTGAAGCTTAATGATTCTATTTTCATATGGATTGAACAAAACAAGAATATAAATTATATTTTATGAGATATTTAAACTTTTACGAAACAGGGCTAGAGTGATTTCTGGATCCCCTGTTCTAACTTTAAAAATTCATAATAAATTTTATAAAATAATTATAAGTTGTTCTTTATTTTTATAGATTCCTTATTGAGTCTAGTTTTAAGAGAAACAAACTTCATAGTCATTGAAATTCTGTATAGAGATATATCTGATTCGTAATACACAGAGGTCAGAGTAGTCGAACCCTAAAATAGGGGATACTTTAATTATTAAACTGTACTAATTGGCCCAATAAAAAATTCTAGAAAAATATTAGTAAATAGATATATGAGTCTATATTCAGAGAAAAGTTACAGATCTTGATTTCGAGTTTCGTAACTCGAGATATGATTTTTCTTGTAACTATGACGCGGGTAGCTAGAAAGCTGTGAATGTAGAAACAAATGATTTGAAGTTCTTAAATTGATAAATTATGTTCGGTAACCCCTCAAGCTCGACTCCGGTGATGGTATCGGGCGTGGGGGCATTACATAGTGGTATCAGAGCAGGTTTAGTCGGTTCTCAGACTACGTGTTGTATGTACAGATTTTTCTATACATGCCATATGTATGAGTTGTGATAGTGTGACGACTTCTGACCTTTTTAAATGATTTTTATATAGTAAATGGATCCCGATCCAAATGTGGCAGATGAAGTAGAGAGTAATGCGCCACTCATTTGAAGAGGCGCAAGGTCGATGAAAACCCACCTCCTCATGTTGGTCGTGGAGGAGGAGAAAGGGATCGAAGCCTTTCTCCAAATGATGAGTGCATGGTACATTGAGTTCGTTCAGACGAACCCAAATGTACGACCTCGCCCACCTCCCCAATTCCTCAACATATGCCTCCGATGCCTCAAGGAGTGGATATGATAAAATTTCACGTAACCCCATTGATAGAATTCGTAAATAAGGGTGAAGAATTTAGAACAAATATTGATGATGATGCAGAAAGCGAGTTCGGCTTGAAAATTCTATCCGTGTATTTGATTTAATTATCTTGTACACCAAGAATGTTTGAAAGGTGCTACATTTTGTTGAGAGATTCAGCCTATAATTGGTGGAAGACTTTGATTTGGTGGTACCGAAAGAGAGGGTAACTCAGGAATTCTTTCAAGAAGAGTTTGAAAGAAATATATTAGTGAAAGATTTATTGATCGAAATGTAAAGAGTTTCTTGAGTGAAGCAAGGTAATATGACATCTCGAATATGAAAGAGAGTTTGTTCGATTGAGTAAGTATGCGGTGAATATGTTCCTCTGAAGCCAAGATGTGCCGACGATTTGAAGACGGGCTCAACGAAGACATTAAAGTATTTGTCGATCCTTGAACCGAAAGAAATGGTAGTCCTAGTTGATTGAGCTTGCAAGGTGAAGAACTACTTAAAGAGAAGAGAAAGGTAGAGGTGAGACACGAAATTGGAAGAAAAGGCCAATGAGTAAGGCACCTTCACAACAACCCGGAAAGTCAAGAAATATGAATCCTCGTTCCCAAGTTTCAATTTGGGCAATCATATGGAAATTTTAAGAAGCGAATGTGGGTCCTAAATCTCGAATACTTCAAAGAACCGGTGTAGGGAACTCGAGATTTGTTAAACCCGAAAAGCCAACGGTGTGGTAGAAATCATTTTGGTCCCTGCAGAGCAAATGAATGTTTTCGATGTGGTTCTCCGGATCATTTTATTAGAGACTGCCTAGAGAGAGTTGAGAAAGAAAAATTTCAGAGTGTAAAAGCTAGTGGTGCAGACTCGAGGGGAAGGTATCCGAGAAAAGCTGGAAGTGAAACAAGCAGTAAGAATGTAGCCGAGATGCAGCAGCTTAGATCCGAGGGAAGAGCTCGGCTAGAACTTATGCTATTAAAGCGTGAAGATGCTTCCTCACCCGATGTGATTACAGGTACATTTTTTCTTTATGATATTAATGTTATTGCTTTGATTGATCCTGGTTCTACTCATTCATACGTATGCATTAAATTGGTGTCTAGTATGAATATACCTGTTGAGAACATAGAATTTATGATTAGAGTGTCGAACCCGTTAGGCAAATGCGTGATAGTTGATAAAGTAAGCAAGAAATGCCCTTTAATGATTCGAGGTCATTACTTTTCGGCCGACTTGATGTTGTTGCCGTTTGATTAATTTGATGTTATTTTGGGTATGGATTGGTTGACATTGCATGATGCTATAATAAATTGCAAAGAAAAGGTTATAGAATTAAAGTGTGAAAGTGGTGAAATTCTGCGGGTTGAGCCAGACAAATCAGAGGCATTATCTAGTATGATTTCTTCAATGTCGGCTCAGAGATATTTGAGAAAGGGTTATGAAGCTTATTCGACGTATGTAATTAATACAAAAGAAGTTGAAAAGAAAGTTGAATCGGTCTTGGGTTGTGTGAATTTGCGGACGTATTTCCAGAAGAATTGCCGGGTTTGCCTCCAGTCAGGGAAGTAGAATTTAGTATTGATTTAATACCGGGAACAACTCCGATCTCGATTACTCCATATAGAATGGAACCAACAGAGTTGAAAGAATTAAAGTCGCAATTGCAAGAGTTGACTGATAAAGGCTTTGTGAGACCTAGTTTTTCACCTTGGGGTGCTCCCGTGTTATTTGTGAAAAAGAAGGATGGTTCTATGAGATTATGTGTTTATTATCGGTAGTTAAACAAGGTGACAATCAAAAACAAGTATCCGTTGCCGAGAATTGATGATTTGTTTGATCAGCTAAAAGGAGCGACATGGTTTTCAAAGATTGACTTGAGATCTGGGTATTATCAGCTACGAGTAAAAGAGTCAGATGTGCCTAAAATTGCTTTTAGAACAAGGTACGGTCTTTATGAATTTTTAGTTATGCCATTCGGGTTGACAAATGCTCCTGCTGTGTTTATGGATTTAATGAATCGCATATTTCGACCATACTTGGACAGATTTGTTGTGGTGTTTATAGATGATATTTTAATTTATTCAAAAGATGAGACAGAGCATGCTGAGCATTTGAGGATACTTTTGCAAACTTTGAGAGATAAGCAGCTGTATGCTAAGTTTAGTAAAAGTGAATTTTGGCTCTGGGAAGTTGGATTTTTGGGTCATATTGTTTCAGGTGATGGTATACGGGTTGATCCTAGTAAAATTTCAGCCATTGTTGATTGGAAACCACCGAAAAACGTAACTGAAGTTAGAAGTTTCTTGGGGCTAGCTGGGTATTATCGGCGGTTCGTAAATGGATTTTCTATAATTGCTGCTCCTATGACTAGACTACTCCAAAAGGATGTTAAATTTGAATGGACGGAAGAATGTCAACAGAGTTTCAAAGAATTGAAAAAGTTATTAACTAAAGCACCAGTGTTGATACAACCCGAATCAGGTAAAGAATTTGTGGTGTATAGTGATGCTTCTCTAAATGGTTTGGGGTGTGTACTCATGCAAGAAGGAAAAGTGGTGGCTTATCTTAAAACCTCATGAGAAGAATTATCCTACTCACGATTTGGAATTGGCTGCGGTGGTATTTGCTTTGAAGATTTGGCGACATTATTTGTATGGTGAAAAGTGCCGAATATATACCGATCACAAAAGTCTTAAATACTTGATGTCACAAAAAGTCTTGAATTTGAGACAGCGAAGATGGTTGGAGTTATTGAAAGATTACGAGCTTGTTATCGATTATCATCCGGGAAAAGCGAATGTGGTTGCCGATGCTTTAAGCGAAAAGTTGCTTGTTTGCTTTGAGAGTTATGAACACTCGCTTGAAAATTTCAGATGACGGTTCTATTCTAGCGAGTTAAGAGCAAGACCGATTTTTTACAAGAGATTTCGAACCTCGGAAAAATGATCAAGATTTGCTAGCCAAAAGAAAATAAAGGTGAAGTCGATCACGGATCGATTTGAATCGGTTCGATGGTTGTTTGATGTTTAAAATCGGATTTGTGTACCAAAAACGATGAGTTGATTCAAAAGATTTTGCATGAAGCACATAATGGTTGTTTAGCGGTTCATCCAGCGATCGAAGATGTATAATGACTTGAAGAAAATGTCTTGGTGGAGTGGAATGAAAAGAGATATTTCGAGTTTGTATCAAAGTGCTTAGTTTGTCAACAAGTGAAAGCTGAACACTAAGTACCTTCGGGATTACTCCAGCCTATTATGGTTCTTGAATGGAAATGGGATGGGATTACTATGGATTTTATATCAGGGTTGCCGTTAACTCCAAGGAAGAAAAATGCCATCTGGGCAATAGTTGACAGACTGACTAAATCGGCTCATTTTATTCTCGCACGCATGATTATTCTCTTAATAAGTTGGCTGAATTGTATATCCGAGAGATTGTTAGACTTCATGGGATACCTTTGTCAATCATTTCGGATAGAGATCTGAGGTTTACCTCACGGTTTTGGCAAAAGCTACAAGAAACATTAGGTACAATGTTAAATTTCAGCACTGCCTTTCATCCACAAACCGATGGACAATCAGAGAGAGTAATTCAGATTCTTGAAGACATGCTCAGATGTTGTGTATTGGAATTCCAAGGTAGTTGGGAAAAGTATTTACCGTTGGTAGAATTTGCTTATAATAATAGTTATCAGACAAGTTTGAAGATGGCACCTTATGAAGCATTATATGGTCGTAAATGTCGGACGCTAATGTATTGGACTGAACTCAAGGAAAATCAGATTTATGAAGTTTATTTAATAAAAGAAACCGAAGAAAAGGTGAAAGTGATTCGAGATTGTTTGAAAGCTGCTTCAGATAGATAGAAATCTTATGCAGATTTGAAACGAAAGGAAATGGAGTTTCAAGTTGGTGATAAGGTATTTTTGAAAGTGTCTCCATGGAAGAAAGTCCTTAGATTTGGATGAAAGGGCAAGTTAAGTCCGCGTTTTATTGGACCGTATGAAATAATTGAAAAAGTTGGACCGGTAGCATATCGGCTAGCGTTACCACCCGAATTAGAGAAGATTCATAATTTCACCGACAGAAATTGTACAGCGACCGGATATGACTTATGAAGAAGAACCGATTAAGATTTTAGCTCGAGAAGTCAAACAACTAAGAAATAAAAGTGTTGCACTTGTGAAAGTGTTGTGGCAAAAGCATGGGGTAGAATAGACTACATGGAAACCTGAAGAAACTATCAGAAACCAATACCCACACTGTTTATTTAAGATTTTCGAGACGAAAATCCTTAAAGGGGGAGAGTTGTAATATCCTGAATTAGGGCTTAATCGTAATAGTGGTTTCGTGACCAAAATCGAGATAGAAATAATTATTTTACAATTATTTTGATGTTTATGATATGATTGCATGATTGTGTGAAAATTTCGTGATGAAATTCTATTCCTAAAGTGCCTAAATTGAAAGTAGGGACTAAATTGAATAAGTTGCAAAACTTGCATTCTAGAAGTTTTTAGTATGAAATTGTTTTGGAATATTAATGAGGAGGTCTTAAATAGCAATTTGACCAATTTTAAGTTCATGGAAAAAATTAGGACATGGAAGGAATTTTTAGAAAGTTTAGTAGTAAGGGTATTTTGGTCATTTAGTTATTAAAATGAATTAAAAACAAAATTAAAAGCCAATTTTTGTCCATCTTCTTCATTAGGCCGAAATTCCAAGGGTTCTCCATAGCTAGGGTTTGCTTCAAGCTTCCAAGCTCTATAGTAGGTGATTCCAAGCCCCGTTTTTAATGTTCTTTACGTTTTTGGAATCCCGGAAGCTCGATTGAGCTTATGCTAGCAATAATTCAACCTAGGGTTTATATTTGGAAAAATACCCATAGGTGAAATTTGTGTATTTTGATGTTTTATGATAGAATATGGGGTTTTAAATTATGTTAGACAACTTGTGCTACTCGGTTTTTAGTGAAAACGAGTAAAAGGGCTTAATCGGCAAAAATACCTAATAGTCACAAGTATATGTTAGAGAGAGAATTTGATGTTGCCATAGAAGGGAAAAGTGATCAGAATGTTATAAAACATAAGAATAAGGAATAAAGTTTAATTCCAGAGCCTAGGGAAAAATGTAATTATGCAAAAGTTTAGGGGCAAAAGTGTAATTTTTAAAGTTCAGATTAAATCTTGTTTTGATGAATGTATGTATTAAATAGGATTAATTTGGTATTATAGATCAAGAGAAACGAGATTCAAGTCGTGATCGAGGAAAAGAAAAGATTGTGGACTAAATTGCAAAATCTTTATATTTTGGTACCAAGGTAAGTTCATGTGTAAATAATGTAGCATAAATGTTATTTTTTAGTTATTAATGTTAATTATATGATACGCTGATTTTTAATCATGAAATATTATGCTTTGTGGTTAATGTTGAGTAATATGCAAATTATGTTTACTACTTGATAAATATGAATTGCTACCGAGTATCGGTTCCGATATTCCATGGAAGACGGCAAATGTGAGATCGAGGGAAAAAGCCCGTTTGAACCTTAGGAATAGATTAGGATACAAGTGACATGTCACTAGGATGGTTGAGCATCTGAACTCGTTGAGTTCAGTCCGAGTTCACTTATGGATGCAAATGTCCGAACTCGTTGAGTTGAGTCCGAGTTCGTGAGATATAACTAGGCATCCGAACTCATTGAGTTGAGTCCGAGTTCATTTATGGATGCGAACGCCTGAGCTCGTTGAGTTGAGTTTGAGTTCACTTAGGGGCGGGTTACATGATTTCTTGATTACATATGTGGCACTTATGTGCAAATTATCCATGTATCCGAGTTATATTCCGATGTGTTCAACAGGTGAAATTTCTAGTTTAATGGAAGAGCACTTAAGATATAAGTGACGTTTTGGGCAAGTGTTGCGAAATGGACACTTTGTACAGGTATGTTCTTAACCCTCGGGTTGAAAATAGATACAACAATGATAAGGTGGTAAGATGATGAATGATGTTTAAAGATGTGATATATGTTTTGGTGGTACCATGCTAAAGTTTTAAGAGAAACAAACCTCATAATCATTGAAATTCTGTATAGAGATATATCTGATTCGTAATACACAGAGGTCGAGCGATGAACCACAAACAGGGATACTTTAATTAATAAACTGTACTAATTGACCCAATAAAAATTCTATAAAAAATTAGTAAATGGATATATGAGTCTATATTCAGGGAAAATTTATGGATCTTGATTTGAGTTTCTTAACTTGAGATATTATTTTTCTTGTAATCGACGGGTAGCTAGAAAGTCGTGAATGTAGAAACAAATGATTTGAAGTTCTTAAATTGATAAATTATGTTCGGTAACCCTCAAGCTAGACTCGGCGATGGTCTCAAGCGTAAGCGTATATATATAATGATAAAACCTTAGATAATGAGTAAGTTTGTGAAGTATAGTAAATATGTTATATGTGTGTAACGAAGTTATGCATGAAGTATTGTATGGATATAAAGTGATTGGTAAGTATGTAAGAAAGATCTGGAGTAAGAAATGTGTGAACTAATTAGCTGTGCTTGAACTAATCTAGGTAAGTAAAGTCTAGATAAAATATTCCATGTGATGCCTCTCATAGGGCAAGTATATTACTAACCATACTAGCAGATCATGATATGAAAATAAGTATAAGACCATGTGATTGAGACCCATGGCAATATATATTATGAAAACACTTGTAACACCCCAAACCCGGCCTAGATGTTATGGCTGAATCCAGAGGTGTCACATGAAATGGGTTGGAAAACTGTTATCGTTAAGTTAAAAATCTTTCCAGTTCATTAGCCTTTATCACTCTTATTAATTTCAAAGCTCTCTTTCATTTGATCATTTAAAGATAAAACGTGTTTTTAGTGGAAGCTTATAAAGTTGTTAGGAAAACTCATTCGATATTTTAAGAAAACATGTTTTTAGGTAAAACTGACAAAGTAAAAAGTAAGTAAATCCAAAGCCAAATCCAAATAGTTTAAAATAGTCCAGAGAGACCCAAAAAATACAAACTTTCAAATCTTAATGCCAAACTTAAATAAAAACAAAAACAAGTAAAACAGTTTTGGCTAGTGGCCACCGTTGAGTCCTCTACTGCACCAATCCGCCTAAGACTGAGGGTTACCTGTACAGACAGACAGAGAAGGGGTGAGTTTACAAAACTCAGTATGTAACCTAGCAGAGTTAAGCATGTACACATACAGAATATGACAAAATAGACAAATTAGCAATCGGGCCTGAGCCCATGTCAGATACAGATATAGATTCGGGCTAGAACCCATTTCAGATACAGATACAATTATAGATAGGCAATCAGATAACAGAATCCTACCCCCATCTTCAACACACCATATTCGACCATCCCTACACATTATGTGAGGTTTAGAATCACCAACCCAGCCCTACACACCATGCTGTACCGATGTGGCACATATCAGATATAATGCAGCTGTACTGCCAGGTATTAGGAATAATCTACCTTTCAGAACATTCCTCCAATATATATATCATCCCAACCCAATATCAGATACAAAATAATCAGTTTCAGACATACAAATTAACCATGCTCACATGGTTACATACAGATATGACATGCATATACTATCATGCTCAATATAGAATTTCAGTCAAACAGAACATACAGTTTAGGGTTTTGTTAGCCCTTATCGACCGTACAGTAGGCTCAAAGTTGTTTGGGACGACTCGTGCAACCCTAGGGAAAAATACAGATAAATAGGCCCACACGACCGTGTGGCTTGCCCGTGTGGGCCCACACATTCGTGTGCCCTACACGCCTAGATTGGCCTTGTCCGTGTGGATCATACGGCCTGGCCTATATATCATACCCCCGTGTGGCCCAAAAGCCAATTCAGTCTAGCCCGTGTGGCTCACACGCCCACACTCTGGCTATCACACGGCTGTGTCTCGCGCACGACCTGGCCTTTTTGTTCACACGGCCACTCTCTGGCCATCACTCGACCGTGTCTCGCGCACGACCTGGCTTTTGTTGTTCACACGGCCGTGTCGTCACACATGGCCTACCACACGGTCGTGTGGTGTCGACAGAGAGATCTTTTAGCTTTCGTTGAATCCTATTTTTCTGCGTTTTAGGTACACACACCTGGTATCGATTCACTGCAAAAACACTGCAATGACCACTAGAACCTGAAATCGTCCGAAAGACTCCAAATTAATCACTTAAAATGATAAACTAAACTGATCCCAAATGAGTTATCGAGTAAATTGGGCAACCAAACCTTACCTTTAATTGAACAGCGGTAACTTCCACACAACTAAATCCTTGACGAATAATTTCGAACCTCTGAATCTTCCCCTAATTGAGAATAAACACAAAAACCCCATTAAAACACCAACCACAAAACCTTAAGATAGCACTAGAGTAGTTACTTACCGAACGGCATATCAACGTCGAACAAGGGAGACAACTGGAAAATTAGAAAAGCTGTAACACCCCAAACTCGGCCTAGACGTTATGGTTGAATCTGGTGATGTCACATGATAATTCTTTTGAAATCGTATTGTTGCTATCACCTCATTTCCCATTTTAAAACACTTCATTATCTTAACACTGGTTTTCAAACTAAGTCACCTATTTAGTTTATCATCATCAAAATGTTAACCCACGCGAAAGCTTTCGACACTGTTGAGTGGTCATGAATATTTTGATAAAATGTTTGTTTATTTTGAAAACCTGAGTCTTCCTACTACTAGCAGTAAAACCATAAAATGTTGCAAAACCCAAATTTAAACAAAAACCCATAATGGCCACAATTAACTCAAATTTTCCCCAAATAAAAATTAAAACCATGGTAAGAATAAAACCGTAAATTTATCATGAGGCAGAAGTAGTGGTCACTGTCGAGTCATCCGTTGCACCGATCCGTCTAATGCTGGGGATTACCTAAACTGATCAAACAGAAAAGGGTGAGTTTTTGCAAACTTAGTGTGTAATCCCCATAGAAAAAAATATACACAGAACAATATCCAAAATCAGTCAAATATTTACATACAGTTCGAGCCAGAGCCCTTTATAGAATCGGTTCAGATACAGAATCAAATATGATTTAGGGCCTAACCCACCTCAGATATAACATGTAAAACAGAATAGAATAACAGAGTCCTACCCACCAGCCTCTAGACACCAACTCCATCCAACCCTGCACACCATGTGAGGATAAAATAGACCCACTCATCCTTACACACCATGTTGTACCGAATGCAGCACATAATTAGATAATTGTAGTTGAGCTACCAGATATCAGGCCTAAGAGCCTTTTATAATACTTCCTCCAAAACATCAACCCAACTCCGATGCAATGCAACATACTAACATGACAAGCTAATATGTAATTTATCAGATCATACAATCAATTTAGATATCACAGTTCATGCTCGGTACCGAAATCAAACAATTTGTGTACTCATTTAGGGGTCTAAGTAACGCTTACCGACCCTACAGTAGGTCCACAATCGACATGGGTGACCCATCCAACCTTACAGATCATTTCAGAAAGGTGGGCTCACACACATCCATGTGGCCTGCCCGTGTGGCCCACACTGCCCAATTTGGCCTTGATCGTGTAACACCCCACACCTGTACCTTACACCGAGACAGAATATTAGGCGTTACTAAACTTAAACACATGTATTTCCAATGTTTTCAAATCATCAAGGCTTGATCAAATTTAAAGCTTTTTTGAACTTTGTTTGAACTCCTTAATATGGGTCTACGAGGCCCCAAACATCTATTGGAAACCATTCGAGACCAACTCGGGTCCTTTAGCTAACTTTAGAAAAATAACTCATGAAATAGGGCACTCGCTCGTGTGGTCATTATAACATGGCCGTGCTGATGGCTCGTGTGACACACACGGCCTAAGCATCTAGGGACACGCCCGTGTCCCATACCCATGTGAATTAAATTCTAAATTCGAACCTACAAATGTTTTCACATGGCCTAACACACGTCAGTGTCTATTGCCCGTGTCCCTCACATGGCCATGACACACCCGTATCCTAGCCCGTGTCTAAAAACCTTAACATTCTATTTCTGATTTCAGCAACCCTTAAGGCTCACATGCCCGTGTGCTAGGTCGTGCCCTTCACACGGCTGAGACACACGACTATTTCTCTAGTCGTGTGTTTTACTACCATGCATACTTGTAAATTTTGCATGCAAAGGACACACAGCCATATAACATGTCTGTGGGGCTGACCGTGTGTCACACACGGCCTAGACACAAGCCTGTGTGTCCACCCATGTGGACAATATAAGGTTATTTACCAAGCCTATGCCACCTAGAAACAAAATTTACTACTAATCAACATATCAAAGTCTAACTTAATATCATTTATCAACCAACAACCATAGCTAAGGCCTATATACAATTCATATATTCAACCATGCCAACAATTTCACATTCATGAAAGACTATCTTGCATTCATATAATGACTTTTAAATTAGCCATTTTCGTGGCCTTATACAAAAGGAGTCAAATACTAAAACAAGCCAACACATTTGGCCCCAAAACAATGTGACACCAAAATAAAATCAAAATTTCCTATACATGCCATAATAAAAATGATAAAACTAGCTATACCAAATGCTTCGAGGATAGTGTGGCTGGCTTCTTCGAATTTCAGCGATGATCTACAAGCTACTTTGGCGGCACTATGAGAAAATGGGAAGGAAAGAGGGTAAGCATGTGAGCTTAGGAAGTACATATATGCAAATAAGTGTAATTAAAAAAAATTCATCAAACAATGGCTTATCATACTTAAATGATATATCATTTTAAGCTCACTATCTTACTCTTCACTTCCTTTCTGCATACTTACTATATCTCATCACACACTAAGGTCTTGTTCATGGGTTTAGTCTACATACATGTAATCATCTGTAAAATATCTCAATTTTATTTTCTCTAATAACATACCTCATTGAAATTTTCCCTAACTCGTTCTTCAAACTACCCATTAAACAATCGCAATACTAATGGATACACAAAAAGTTTACACTTAAGTGTCATATGAGTAGTCAGAGCTACCCCGTACTTTGTAATGCTCACATTTTGAGTTACTCACTAGGCTTTTTGCCATGTCAGTACCCGAACCCCATAACTCTATCATGTAATGCCCGCTCATTGAGTTATTTATGGGTCTGCACTCAAGGTTAATATCCGCACCCACAGTACATATAACATTTCTCTCATTAACTTAGACATAACTCATGAGTTCAGACCATATAATTCCTCATGACATACCTTTTGTATCCTATACAATTTTTGAGGTTCAACGGGATTTCATATTTAACCTGATGTCATCGTACTTATTCATTACGTAGATTACTCTTAAATTACAATGTTTATGCTTCTATGGAAACAAGTAAGATTATAATACATGATAACGATAAAATGTTTAAAAATAAGCTACAATGACACATTATTTACATATGTACTTACCTCAGCACAAAATGATGGAAACGAACCTAATCCTCGTAAACTTTTTTCTTCCCCTGATCAAGACCCGAATCACGTTTCTCTTGATCTAAAACGTCAAAATTTAGCTTATTTAGTACCCAAATTGAAACATCCCAAAATAGGGCTTAGTCAGAATAGTGGTTTTGGGACCACAAATTCAACATTAAAATATTTATTTTATGATTTTTTAAAAGGTTTAGAATATGAATATATGCATGTGTTAAAGTTTTATGAAGAAATTCTTAGTATAAGGTGTCCAATTGGAAATTAGGGACTAAATTAAATAAGTTGCAAAATTTATGTTCTTGAAGTAATTTATATGAAATTGCTTTGGATTATTAATTAGGAGGTCTTAGAGAGTAATTTTCCCAATTTCTATGTTTTTGGACAAAAATAAGCTTGTATGGAAAAATTTGAAGGAAAGGCTTTAAGGGCATTTTGGTCATTTGGTTTATAAATGAAATAAAATGGGAAAATAAGCCAAAAATCAGCTCATTTTATCCATGTTGCTGTCGAAAATTAGGGTTCTCCGTAGTTAAGGTTTTAAAGCTTTCCAAGCTCAATAATAAGTGCTCCCAAGCCCTGTTTTTAATGTTCTTCGTATTTTTGAAATCTTGGTAACTTGCTCTCTCTATTTCTACCCATATTTCATGCTAGGGCTCAGGTTTAGAAATTTACCCATGCATGAGAAGTTTATGTTTTGATGATTTATGGAGGGATATGAGAGTTTAAAAGATGGTAAATAACTTTTACTAAATAGATTTTCATGAAAATGGCTTTAGGGACTATTTTGTAAAAGTTGTAGAAAATGGTAGGAAAATATGAAATGAAGGAAAAATGTGGGCTGTTATGAACATGAAAAACGTTTGGTTAGGCTTGGGTAACCAAGAAATCTCATACATTGCATTATCCAAACCTAGGGGCTAAATTGCAAATATTTGAAAGTATAGGGGTAAAATAGTAATTTTACCCAAGTATGAATTTTGGGTCATTTTGAGTAATGTATGTATTAAACGAGCTAAGTTTGGTATTATAGTTCAAGAAAATCGAGATACGGGCCTTGATTGGGGAAAGAACAAGGTTTACGAAGTTTAGACTCGATTTCTAATATTTTGTACCGAGGTAAGTAAGAATGAAAATAAATACATTATTTATTGTTATTAAATTATTTATTGATATATGTACGCTTAATATGCTTATTTGACTAAGTTGACAATATAACATGTTCTGATGCTTTGCTACATGATTATGAGACATTGGCCATGAGAAAGAAACCATTATGTGAGTATGTTAGGTAAAGGTCTGGAAGTCTAAAATCCCATTTGGACCTTAGGAATAGTTGAGGATACAAGTGACATGTCACTAGGATAGTCATGTGTGTTATGAGCTCATTTAATATGTGATACATGCTAGGGTCCAGGTACTTGGTATCATGAGTTGTGTTCAGATACTCTCTTACCTCTTTGAGTAGCCCCGTTGAGAGCGGCGTGTGATTCTGTGATATGAGGCACTTTAGCGCACTTTCTATTAGGTAGCCAAGGCTACGTTTGGGCACTTCAGTGCATTCCTTCCTTGTGTCCGAATCATATTCCAAGTGTTCAATGGGTAACGTAATATGAATCTCGAAAGTAAAATTTGATTAGGCCATGTGTGTACAGTATGGCACAAGTACGTACTAAAACCCTATGAGGATTTAGTATATGAAAAGATATGTATTTGGATAAGCATGTGCATATGAATGGGGTATACTTAATGACAAGTATCATAATGGATAAGCAATTATGCTTAGATATTCAATAGTTGCAAAATGTAGATTATTTGTATGTGTACTTACTAAGCTTTATAGCTTACCCTTCTCTCTTTTCCTTTCTCTGTAGATACGTCAAGCTAGCTCGAAGAATCGGGGGACATCGGAGCTCCGATCGCACTATCTTCAAGAACTTTGGGTATAAAAAAAAGGGGTTAATTATTTTGGTCATGGCATGTATAGGAAACTTGTCTATTTTGTGTATATGTGTCATGCTGAAGTAGCCAAGTATAATGGCATATTTGGGCATTGATTATTTTGTATGTGGCCATGTGATATGGTCCATATTAATTATTGAGATGTATCCTTAAGTTTATCCTTACATGCATACTAAGATGTGTATATGTTGGTTGATGGATGACGATTCAATTGCTAGTAAGTGGTTGCATGATTTAGCACTCATAATGGAATGATAATAAGGAGTATGGTAAACCATGAAATTGGTGTGGAATGACTAAATGATAAGTTTGTGAATACTAATGGTCTAGTATGAGAAATGAGTCATAGTGATGCTATAATGTTGCATGTTTAAGTGTCCAAATATATCATGGGATATGCCTTTGAACATGTGGAAGTGTATGATTGTTTAAGGGTGACCAATGGCTTGGAGAGTAGCCTTCAAATGGTCCACATGGTTAGACACACGGGCATGTGTCTAGGCCATGCATGACACATGGTCAGCTCCATGGGCGTGTCATTTTGACGTGTGTCCCCTGCACCTTGAATTTTAGGTAAACTTGCATGGTAGTAAACAGATGGGCAGAGACACGGCCGTGTGTCTCAACTGTGTAGAGGACACGGCGTCTGGCCACGAGCGTGTGCTTGGCCGTGTGCCTTAAATTTGTATGATGGCGTCATAAACAGAATGCTCGTTAAAATCACACGGGCTACCACACGAGCGTGTGCCAGGCCGTGTGAGGGACACGGGTGTGTTGTCGACTGTGTGAAAACCTTTGTAGGTTTGAAGTAGATAATAAATCCAAAAATTCAACTCGGGAGTAGGACATGGGCATGTTCCCAAGCACACAGGCGTGTGCAACGCCTCCACACGGACGTGTGAGGCTTTAACCTAGAAATTTTCTTAAAATCTCCGTAAGTTCTCGGTTTAATCTCGGACGACCAATAAGGTATGTTTTGGGCCGAGTAGGTCCATAATAGGGACATTTTAACTTGTTTTGAAGGTTTTAGATTGGATGAAATTTTATGGCCCAGTTTTGCATGTTTGTTTATGTTTAAGTCCGGTAATGGCTTGTACCCTGTCCCAGTCTAGGATACGGGTAAGGGGTGTTACATTTAGTGGTATCAGAGCTACGGTTTAGTTGGTTCTCGGACTACGTAGCATGTGTTTGTGTCTAACTATTCATGTCATGCGTAAATTGTGATAGTGTAACGGCTCCTGACAATATTAAACTGTGTTTTTCATATAGTAATGGATCTCGACCGAGCTCTAGCGGATGACGTAGAAAGCAATGAACTAGCCCCCACTCAAGGGACGGTGGCTGAAGAGTGTAGACCCCTAACTGTGAGCCAAGGGGGGAGGCTAGAGAGGCCTTCTTCCAAATGATGAATGATTGGTATGCTGAGTTCGTCCGTGTGAACCCAGCCACTCAAACGCAACCTCCTCCACCCCCTTCGAACCCTCAGCCTGTACCCGTGATGCCCCGAGGTATAGATTTTATGAGATTTTCTAAAACTTCTATGGATAAGATTTGAAAACAAAGAGCAGAGGAGTTTAGAGCTAACATTGGGGATGATGCTGAGAGAGCCGAGTTTTGGCTCGAGAATTCTATTCAGGTGTTTGAGGAACTGTCTTGTACACCTGAAAGATGTTTGAAGTGTGCTATTTCATTGTTGAGGGATGATGCCTACCATTGGTGAAAGACTTTGATTTCTGTTATGCCTAATGAGGCAGTTACTTGGGACTTATTTCAGGAGGAATTTTGGAAGAAGTATGTTAGCGAGAGGTTTATCGACCAGAAATGTAAGGAATTCCTTAAACTTAAGGAAGGTCATATGTCGGTTACCAAATACGAGCGAGAGTTCATCCGGCTTAACAAGTATCTCCGAGAATGTGTGCCCATTGAGGCTAAGATGTGTAGAAGGTTTGAGGACGGACTTAATAAGGATATCAGTTTGTTAGTAGGCATTCTTGAGTTAAAGGAGTTTGTTGTGCTCGTTGAGCGGGCTTGTATGGCTGAAGAATTGACAAAGGAGAAGAAGAAAGTTGATTTGGAAGCTAGAGATACGTGAAAAAGAATGATGAGTAGATCGGCCCCAACTAAGTCTAAGAAATCTAAAGATGTGTATTCTCTTTCTTATCCATCAATAGGATATTCACATGGAAATCGTAAGAAGCAAAGTTCGGGTTTTTGAACTCAGGCTACATCTGTAGCTAGTGTAGGAGACGCTAAACCTCATAGACCTGAATGTGAATACTGCGAAAGACGTCATCCGGGCTCATGCAGGAGGAATGATGGAACATGTTATAGATGTGGTTCTCAAGACCACTTTATTAAGGATTGTCATGAGATGGGCGAGAGATTTCAGAATGCAAGATAGAGTGGTTCGGGTTCAGAGGTGAGACCCCCAAAAAGTGTCGGTACTAGAGCTAGCAGCAAAAATATGACATGAGAAATGGCAGTGCGATCTGAGCCTAGGGCTCCAGCTAGAGCCTATGCCATACGAGAACGTGAAGAAGCATCGTCGCCTGACGTGATCACTGGTATATTTTCTCTTTATGACACTGTTGTTATTGCTTTGATAGACCCAAGTTCTACACATTCTTATGTATGCATGAAAGTGGCATCTAGCATTAATTTTCCCGTGGAGTCTACAGAATTTGTGACTAGAGTGTCAAACCTGTTAGGCAAGCATGTCTTAGTCGATAAAGTACGTAAGAAATGCCTTTTGATGATTAGGAGCCTTTGTTTTTCGACCAACTTGATGTTGTTGCTATTTGATGAATTCGATGTTATTTTGGGTAGATTGTAAGTGGAAAGTTATAGAATTGAGACGTGAAAATGGTGAAGTCCTTCGAGTTGAATCAGGTGAACTTAGTGGCTTGGCAATTGTAATTTCTTTGATGACCGCTCAGGAATGCATGAGGAAAGGATATGAAGCATATCTGGCTTATGTACTGAATACAAAGGAATCTGAGTTGAAAGTCAAATCGGTGCCTGTTGTATGTGAGTTTTCGGATGTGTTCCCAAAAGAATTGCCAAGTTTACCCCCGGTTAGGGAAGTTGAATTTGGTATTGAGTTAATGCCAGGAACTGTACCTATCTCTATCACTCCATATAGAATAACTTCAACGGAGTTAAAAGAATTAAAGTCACAGTTGCAAGAATTGGTTGAAAAAGGTTTTGCGAGACCCAATTTTTCACCTTGGGGTGCTCCTGTGCTATTCGTAAACAAGAAGGATGGTTCCATGAGATTATGTATTGATTACTGGTGACTTAATAAGGTAGCGATTAAGAACAAATACCCATTGCCAAGTATCGATGACTTGTTTGATCAGCTCAAAGGAGCCACATGGTTTTTCAAGATAGATTTGAGGTCCGGTTATTATCAGTTGCGAGTTAAGGAGACAGACGTACCTAAGACCGCTTTTAGAACAAGGTATGGTCACTACGAATTTCTTGTTATGCCTTTTGGATTGACGAATGCTCCGACTGTGTTTATGGACTTGATGAATAAAATATTTCATCCGTACTTGGATAAGTTTGTGGTGGTGTTCATAGATGACATTTTAATTTACTCTAGAGATGAGTCAGAACATGCTGAACATCTAAGGATCGTTTTGTAGATTTTAAAGGATAAGCAATTATATGCCAAGTTCAGTAAATGTGAGTTTTGGCTCCGGGAAGTTGGATTTTTAGGCCACATTGTTTCCAGTGATGGTATTCGGGTTGATCCTGTAAGATTTCTGCCATTGTTGAATGGAAGCCTCTAAGGAATGTAAGCGAAGTTAGGAGCTTTTTGGGCTTAGCCGGTTATTACTGAAGGTTTCTAAAGGGATTTTCTATGATAGCCACTCCTATGACGAGGCTTCTGCAAAAGGATGTTAAGTTCGAGTGGACAGAAAAGTGCCAACAAAGCTTTGAAAAATTGAAAATGCTATTGACCGAGGCGCCAGTGTTAGTACAATCAGAACCAGGGAAAGAATTTGTAATCTACAGCGGTGCATCCTTGAATGGACTAGGTTGTGTGCTTATGCAAGAAAGAGAGGTTGTAGCCTATGCTTCGAGACAGTTGAAGCCCCATGAGAAGAATAACCCAACTCATGATTCGAAATTGGCTGCCATAGTGTTTTCCTTGAAGATTTGGCGTCGTTATTTGTTTGGAGAAAAATGTCATGTCTATACCGATCATAAGAGCCTCAAGTATTTGATGACTCAAAAATATTTGAATTGAAGGCAACGAAGATAGTTGGAACTGTTGAAAGATTATGACCTTATAATTGATTATTATCGGGGAAAGGCGAACGTGGTCGCTAGCACTTTGAGGAGGAAGTCTTTATTCACTTTGAGGGCAATAAATACATTGATGGTCTTAATGATGGTTCCATTTTAGCCGAATTGAGGACTAGGCTGACTCTTCTCCATCAAAATTTTGAAGCTCAGGAATCCGATGAAAAATTACAAGCTAAGAAATTTTAGTGTGAAGCAACCAATGAACCTGACTTTTAGATTGACTCTGAGTGATGCTTAAGATTTCGGGGAAGAATCTGTGTTCTGAAGGATACCGAGTTGATCCAGACTATTTTACAAGAGGCACATAACACTCGTATGTTAGTTCATTCGGGAAGTACCAAGATGTACTGTAATGCCCCGTACCCGAGGCCATTGCCGGAGTCGAACACGAGGTGTTAACGGACTTAATTCATTACTTAAACAGCTCATACAATTCATTTTAAAATTTCCAGACAAGCTGACTAATTGCATCATAGTCGCTTTAAAAATCATATCTCGAGTTCCAAAACTCGACATAAAATTCCGTAAATTTTTCCTGAAACTAGACTCACATATCTATCTAGTTATTTATTTCTAGAATTTTTAGTTGGGCCAATTAGTACATTTTATTAGTTAAAGTCTCCCCTGTTTCAGGGTTCGACTACTCTGACCTCTGTGTATTACGAATCAGATATCTCCATGTACAGAGCTTCAATAACTATGTAGTTTGTCTCTAATAAAACTAGACTCAATAATGAATCTGTACATATAAAGAATGACTTCTAATTATCTTTGTAAAATTTATGGTGAATTTCCAAAGTTTGAACAGGGGATCTAGAAATCGCTCTGGTCCTATTTCACAAAAATTTAAACATCTCATAAAATATAGCTCATATACCTGTTTTGCTTCTTCCATATGAAAATAGACTCATCAAGCTTCGATTCCATAACTTATTTATTATTTAATTCCATTTCTACTATTTTTAGTGATTTTTCAAATTCACGTTACTACTGCTGTCTGAATCTATTTTATGGTAAATTTTACCTATTTCATGGTTTTCCATGGATTAGCTAGTAATTTGACATACATAACACCAAATATGATCATGATTAGCCATTCCAATGGCTAATCATTACCAAGCATTTCCATACCACTCAATAACCATATCATAAGACCATATATACAAAATGATTATAATGCTATACATGCCATACTCAAAATATACAAGCCATTATGCCAAGATGGTATACGGATAGTGTGAGCGAGCCTCCGACCGTTCCCGATTTCGAGCTGGCTTGTCAAAACTACAAGGAATGAAAAGGAGGAGTAAGCATAAATGCTTAATAAGTTCACATGCAAATAGCAAGTAACATAACCATATAAGCAAACATAAAACATCATTTGCATAATCATCACCAAGACATTCATATCACATTTTCATTTATCATCTTACCATATTGTTGTTATATCAATTTTTCAACCTTGAGGGTTAAGTACATACCTGTTCAAAGTACCCATTTCACAACACTTACCAATACGTCCCTTTCATCTTGATTATTCCTCCATTTCAGTAGAACTTTACCCGTTGAACACATCGGAATATAATTCGGATACATGGAAAGTTTGCACATAAATGCCACATATGTAGCCAAGCTACCATGTAACCCGCCCATAAGTGAAATGGGACTCAACTCAACGAGCTCGGGCGTTCGCATCCATAAGTGAACTCGGACTCAACTCAACGAGCTCGGATGCCTAGTTACATCTCTCGAACTCGGACTCAACTCAACGAGTTCGAACATTCGCATCCATAAGTGAACTCGGACTCAACTCAACGAGTTCGGATGCCCAAATATCCCGGTGATATGTCACTTGTATCCTAATCCATTCATAAGGTTCAAAGGGACCTTTTTCCGAATCATGTGTCTCAACCATCTTCTACGGAATGCCGTTACCGATACTCGGTAGTATTTCACATTTTCCAAGTATATCACATAAATTGACATATTAACAAACAATTATCACAGTATAATATTTCAATATAATTATCATATCATTTAAATAACATTAAAACATTTAAAATAATAACCATGTCACCAACATTTACATATGAACTTACCTCGTATGCGAAAATGGCTACTTTTACCATTTCGTCCACAACTTGGTTTTTTCCCCATTTTAGCTCGAATTTCAGTTTTCCTTGCTCTATCATTTAAATTATAGTCTAATTAGGACTCACATTATTCAAATTGACCCAAAATCATATTTTGGAAAAATTACAATTTTTCCCCTAAACTTTTGCATATTTACACTTTTGCCCCAAAGCTCGTAAATTAAACTTCAGCCTATTTTCTTATGTTTTATGACATGCTGATCATTTTTCCCTTCTATGGCAACATCAAATTCTCACTCTAACATGTACTTATGACTATTAGGTATTTTTACTAATTAAGCCCTTTTGCTCGTTTTTGCTTAAAACCGAGTAGTACAAGTTGTCTAACATAATTTAAAACCTCATATTCTATCATAAAACACCAGAATACACAAATTTCACTGATGGGTATTTTTCCAAATATGAACTCTAGGTTGAATTATTGCTAGCATAAGCTAAATCGAGCTCTAGGGACTCTAAAACGTAAAATCATTAAAAGCGAGGCTAGAACGGACTTACAATCGAGCTTGGAAGCTTGAAAACCCTAGCCATGGTTTCTCCTTGCTACATTCGGCCATGAGGTTGAAGATGAGCAAAATTGGCTTTTAATTTTGTATTTTAATTCATTTTACCCCTAAATGACCAAAATGCCCTTACTACTAAAATTTCCAAAAATTCCATCCATGTCCAATTTTTGTCCATAGACTTAGAAATTGGTAAAATTGCTATTTAAGACCTCCTAATTAATATTTCAAAACAATTTCATACTAGAAACTTCTAGAATGCAAGTTTTGCAAATTATTCGATTTAGTCCCTAATTTCAATTTAAGCACTTTATGCATAAAATTTCTTCACTAAATTTTCACACAATCATGCAATCATATCATAGACCTTAAAATAATCATAAAATAATTATTTCTATCTCAAATTTTGTGGTCACGAAACGACTATTCCGACTAGGCCCAAAATCAGGATATTACAACTCTCCCCTTCTTGGATTTAGTCCCAAAAATCTTACCGAAAAGTGGTCTTCACTTTTAATCTCATATTCAGTCTTAGAAGAACTTGCACTTAGACTGCACCTCAATACATCTCTTCAATTTCTCATATGATCTAAAAGCTTACAGTCTCAACTCTCAACTGTTCTTAGATTTTCAACCCTTCTCAGTTTCCCATGATATCATGACATAAAACCCGGATTTCAACTTGATTTAATGGAGACCGGAATTTCAAGAAATCCAACAATCAAAGAGACCTGAAATTCCATGAATCTAATAAGTAGGAATTCATTCAATATAGATATGATTTATAGATCTCGCCAAACATTTAACAATAGGATACATCACATTTTCCTCTTTCCGCTATGGAAATAATTACGATATGGCCTCAAGAATAATCCTTCTCATTTCCATCCCAATATCAACAACGACAAGGATAATTTTGATAGATCCCAATGCTCGGCTTTAACCCTTTAACAACTCCGATTTTATGTAACATCGAATGCTCTAAACTATCACATTACCTTCTTGTCTTGAAACACATCACAATTCATACAACAATACATTCTTGAAAGTCGAAGTCTTTGCTCAATGTAGACTAGTCTAGTTCGACGCCTTGATTACCAATATTCTCATCTATCCGAACTCACAACATGTAATAAACTTTTTAGCTTTCACAAGATGGAAACCTTATCATTCGTAGTGACTTAAACTAATATTCAACTCTTTCTAATAAATATACACTTCTCGTTCAAACTATTTACTCTTTTATACGTACAAAATGAAATTCTATTATCAGACTTGGGAAAAATAATCCTAACATAATTATCACATGAAATCTTTCAAATAAATAATTTACCATACCGATTTGAAACTCGCTTTTATCACCTATGCCTTCTTGATGTCAAATCCTTACGAAATTAGAAAAATCCCAATACTAAAATCACCACATTACCAAGATCAAATTAGAAGTATAGTCATATTTGACATGATTATCACGAGCTGAAGAACCCACTTCGAACATGAGTCGTAATTGACAAATTATGGAACAAAGATAACAAGAAAACCGAATAAATAAATCCAAGATAGAGAAACCCGGAATAAAGAAATCCAAAATAAAGATATCCAGGATAAAGAAACCCAAGATACGATACTATGCCAGAGAATCGAAAACCAAACTCATAGAGAAAATACGGAATACCCCGATAATTCTTCAAAGGAAGAAAGTCCAGAAGAAAACATCATTTAATCCCACTGAAATCAAATATAACAAGATCAATATATCTTCCCATACATATATATCAGATGAAGCATCAAGTAGAAGAAACAGAATCATAATATCATACGTATTCTCTTATCAATTCTTATCAGACGAAATGATATAGAATACCCGATGAAATAGAGCAATATAAATTATAAACCAGTCAGACTACCAATGCTTTCATTGAACACCAGAATTAGAAGACATTCCCATATAACAAGAATTTCTTCAGAAGATCAATAGCCATAGAAATATTTTTGAGAACGGGTAAACACATAGAACATCTCAAAAGAGACTGCTAAATCTGTCCAGTCATAATTGTCACGCTCAGATAGTTCACATTTCAATTATCTTTTCCCCAACTAGTTCTGCCGTCACAAATTTCATATTAAACCATTCACTAAAGAAGGCCAGTTCTGAATAAATTTCGATTTACACTTTTCTCGACCTTGCACCTGAGTAATTCGGTTTACCAAGGAGAATTCCTTTTCTAACTGGGACAGTGCATAACTCCAATAATTTTTACGTCAATCCAATACTTTACTGGCTCTGACTTTACTTATCAGCTCATTTTCAATCTCTAATCATACTTATAATTATTCTATCACTGTACTCTTTGGGTTCTCAACCGAAACTTTTTCAATACAAATCTCATGAAATTCCATTATAAGTACCACTTGATGAGGGGAGGGTTGTAGGACCTCGACTCGACTTTCTTATACATACACATATGACACAACTTCCATCATCATAGTAACATCATCAAAATCATGTCATTCATTCATGTTGGCTTACACCAATTTTCCTATTGTCCCATTTAGACAATATACTTATGCATACATTTTATGTTTTCTAGACGACTTTACTTATCCATTCATTTAATTAAATTAATTCATGCTCATGACATTATATAAGGCCAAACAAACATAGATATTTGCATCACAATCACAACTTTCATTTCATGCATCATCATGTACATATCATTACAATCATATAATTCAATCCAACAATTTAATTAACATAGATAAGTTCATTTCATTATAATCCTTTATCTCATAAAATTATATATCATTAACATTTATCAACATTCGACGTCCAAATCAAGACAAGGACATTTTCACTCGTATCATAATATTATGACCTTTATTCATACCTCTACTACTTTCTATTTATTCCGTTCATCTTATCAAGTAAGCCACATACACTACATCATATAAGCATTAAGCAAATATGAATATTTATCACATATGTATCATAAACTTTTATTCATACTTTTTTGAACCGAGACTTATCATAATCATAATTTTACTCAAATACCTTCACATAACATTGAACATGGTCGGTGCAGCTCGGTTGGAGAGTACCCTGTCTAAATAAGACGGTACTCATACGCGTCAGAAGACATCACACTATCACAGATTAGTGGCATGTATAGCTAAACTTTTACACATGCTAGGTTAGTCCGAGAACCGACTAAACCTACTTTGATACCACTAAATGTAATGCCCCATACCTGAGACCATTTCCGGAGTCGAACACGAGGTGTTAACGGACTTAATTCATTACTTAAACAGCTCATACAATTCATTTTAAAATTTCCAGACAAGGTGACTAACTGCATCATAGTCGCTTTAAAAATCATATCTGGAGTTCTGAAACTCGAAATCAAATTCCATAAATTTTTCCTGAAACTAGACTCATATATCTATCTATTTATTTTTTTCTAGAATTTTTGGTTGGGCCAATTAGTACATTTTATTAGTTAAAGTCTCCCCTGTTTCAGGGTTCGACTACTCTGACCTCTGTGTATTCCGAATCAGATATCTCCCTGTACAGAGCTTCAATAACTATGAAGTTTGTCTCTAATAAAACTAGACTCAATAATAAATCTGTACATATAAAGAATGACTTCTAATTATCTTTGTAAAATTCATGGTGAATTTCCAAAGTTTGAACAGGGGATCCAAAAATCGCTCTGGCCCTATTTCACAAAAATTTAAACATCTCATAAAATATAGCTCATATACCTGTTTCGCTTCTTCCATATGAAAATAGACTCATCGAGCTTCGATTCCATAACTTATTAATTATTTAATTCCATTTCTACTATTTTTAGTGATTTTTCAAATTCACGTTACTACTGCTATTTGAATCTATTTTATGGTAAATTTTACCTATTTCATGGTTTTCCATGGATTAGCTAGTAATTTGACATACATAACACCAAATATGATCATGATTAGCCATTCCAATGGCTAATCATTACCAAGAATTTCCATACCACTCAATAACCATATCATAAGACCATATATACAAAATGATTATAATGCTATACATGCCATACTCAAAATATACAAGCCATTATGCCAAGATGGTATACGGATAGTGTGAGCGAGCCTCCGACCGTTCCCGATTTCTGAGTTGGCTTGTCAAAACTACAAGGAATGAAAAGGAGGGAGTAAGCATAAATGCTTAATAAGTTCACATGCAAATAGCAAGTAACATAACCATATAAGCAAACATAAAACATCATTTGCATAATCATCACCAAGACATTCATATCACATTTTCATTTATCATCTTACCATATTATTGTTATATCGATTTTTCAACCCGAGGGTTAAGTACATACCTGTTCAAAGTATCCATTTCACAACACTTACCAATACGTCCCTTTCATCTTGAGTGTTCCTCCATTTCAGTAGAAATTTACCCGTTGAACACATCGGAATATAATTCGGATACATGGAAAGTTTGCACATAAATGCCACATATGTAGCCAAGCTACCATGTAACCCGCCCATAAGTGAAATGGGACTCAACTTAACGAGCTCGGGCGTTCGCATCCATAAGTGAACTCGGACTCAACTCAACGAGCTCGGATGCCTAGTTACATCTCTCGAACTCGAACTCAACTCAACGAGTTCGAACATTCGCATCCATAAGTGAACTCGGACTCAACTCAACGAGTTCGGATGCCCAAATATCGATGATATGTCACTTGTATCATAATCCATTCCTAAGGTTCAAAGGACCTTTTCCGAATCATGTGTCTCAACCATCTTCTACGGAATGCTGATTCTGATACTCGGTAGTATTTTACATTTTCCAAGTATATCACATAATTTGACATATTAACAAACAATTATCACAATATAATATTTCAATATAATTATCATATCATTTAAATAACATTAAAACATTTAAAATAATAACCATGTCACCAACATTTACATATGAACTTACCTCGTATGCGAAAATGGCTACTTTTACCATTTCGTCCACAACTTGGTTTTTTCCCCATTTTAGCTCGAATTTCAGTTTTCCTTGCTCTATCATTTAAAATATAGTCTAATTAGGACTCACATTATTCAAATTGACCCAAAATCATATTTTGGAAAAATTACAATTTTTCCCCTAAACTTTTGCATATTTACACTTTTGCCCCAAAGCTCGTAAATTAAACTTCAGCCTATTTTCTTATGTTTTATGACATGCTGATCATTTTTCCCTTCTATGGCAACATTAAATTCTCACTCTAACATGTACTTATGACTATTAGGTATTTTTACCGATTAAGCCCTTTTGCTCGTTTTTGCTTAAAACCGAGTAGTACAAGTTGTCTAACATAATTTAAAACCTCATATTCTATCATAAAACACCAAAATACACAAATTTCACCTATGGGTATTTTTCCAAATATGAACTCTAGGTTGAATTATTGCTAGCATAAGCTAAATCGAGCTACCGGGACTCTAAAAACGTAAAAATCATTAAAAACGAGGCTAGAACGGACTTACAATCGAGCTTGGAAGCTTGAAAAACCCTATCCATGGTTTCTCCTTGCTACATTCGGCCATGGGGTTGAATATGAGCAAAATTGGCTTTTAATTTTGTATTTTTATTCATTTTACCCCTAAATGACCAAAATGCCCTTACTACTAAAATTTCCAAAAATTCCATCCATGTCCAATTTTTGTCCATAGACTTAGAAATTGGTAAAATTGCTATTTAAGACCCCCTAATTATTATTTCAAAACAATTTCATACTAAAAACTTCTAGAATGCAAGTTTTGCAAATTATTCGATTTAGTCCCTAATTTCAATTTAAGCACTTTATGCATAAAATTTCTTCATTAAATTTTCACACAATCATGAAATCATATCATAGACCTTAAAATAATCATAAAATAATTATTTCTATCTCGAATTTTATGGTCACGAAACTACTATTTCGACTAGGCCCAAAATCAGGATATTACATGTACAATGACTTGAAGAAAGTTTATTGGTGGAATGGAATGAAAAGGGATATTTCAGAATTTGTAACAAGATGTTTGATTTGTCAACAGGTTAAAGCTGAACATCAAGTACCCTCTGGTCTTCTTCAACCTATTATGGTCCCTAAGTGGTAATGGGATCGGATCACTATGGATTTCGTAACTGAGTTGCTAGTGACTCTGAGAAAGAAAGACGCTATTTGGGTAATAGTCAATAGATTGACTAAATCAGCCCATTTTATACCGATACGTATAGATTATTCTCTAGATAAGTTAGCTGATTTGTATATTTCAGAGATTGTTAGACTTCATGGTTTGCCATTATTGATTATTTCGAATAGAAATCGGAGATTTACTTCACGATTTTGGAAAAAGTTTCAAGCGGCTTTTGGAATGAATCTAAATTTTAGTACTACTTTTCGCCCACAGACTGATAGACAATCCGAGAGAATAATCCAGACACGTGAAGATATGTTTGGATGTTGTGTTCTCGAGTTTCAAGGTAGTTGGGAAAATTATCTACCTTTGGTCGAATTCTCTTATAATAATAGTTATCAATCCAGTTTAAAGATGGCACCTTATGAGGTGTTATACGGTCGACAATGTCGAACTCCTTTATATTGGATCGAGCTTAAAGAAAGTAAAATTTTTGGAGTTGAATTGATCAAAGAAACCGAGGATAAGGTTAAGGTGATTCAAGATTGTTTGAAAGCGGCGTTGGATAGACAGAAATCATATACGGATTTGAAAAGAAAAGAAATTGAGTATCAAGTGGGTGACAAGGTATTCTTAAAGGTATCGCCTTGGAAAAGGTTTTGAGATTTGGTAGAAAAGGCAAATGAAATCCTCGTTTTATTGGGCCTTATGAGATTACCAAAAGGATAGGATCGGTTGCCTATCGCTTAGCTCTGCCATCAGAGTTGGAAAAGATCCATGACATGTTCCATGTATCCATGTTACGTCATTATAGATCAGACCCCTCGCATGTGATTGCCCCAACAGAGGTTGAAATTTAACCAGACATGACTTACGGTGTGGAACTGGTTAAGATCTTGGCCAAGGAAGTTAAGTAACTAAGGAACAAAAGTATTGCCCTTGTGAAGGTACTGTGGCATAGACATGGGGTTGAAGAAGCCACTTAGGAACCAGAAGACACTATGAGGAGTCAATATCCGAACCTATTTACTAGTAAGACTTTTAAGGACGAAAGTCCCTAAGAGGGGAGAATTGTAACATCCCAAAATAGGGCTTAGTCAGAATAGTGGTTTAGGACCACAAATTCGATGTTAAAATATTTATTTTATGATTGTTAAGAGGTTTAGAATATGAATATATGTATGTGTTAAAGTTTTATGAAGAAATTCTTAGTATAAGGTGCCCAATTGGAAATTAGGGACTAAATTGAATAAGTTGCAAAATTTGTGTTCTAGAAGAAATTTGTATGAAATTGATTTGGATTATTAATTAGAAGGTTTTAAAGAGCATTTTTCCCAATTTCTAAGTTTTTGGATAAAAAATGGGCTTGTATGGAAAATTTTGAAGGAAATGCTTTAAGGGTATTTTGGTCATTTGGTTTATAAATGAAATAAAATGGGAAAATAAGCCAAAAGTCAGCTCATTTTCTCCATGTTGCTGTTGAAAATTAGGGTTCTCCATAGCTAGGGTTTTCAAGCTTTCCAAGCTCAATAGGAAGTGCTCCCAAGCCTCGTTTTTAATGTTCTTCGTATTTTTGAAATCCCGATAACTTACTCTCTCTATTTCTACCCATATTTCATGCTAGGGCTCATGTTTAGAAATTTACCCATGCATGAGAAGTTTATGTTTTGATGATTTATGGAGGGATATGAGAGTTTAAAGGATGGTAAATAACTTTTACTACATAGATTTTCATGAAAATGGCTTTAGGGACTATTTCATAAAAGTTGTAGAAAAGGGTAGGAAATTATGAAATGAAGGAAAAATGTGGGCTGTTATGAACATGAAAAATGTTTGGTTAGGCTTGGGTAACCAAGAAATCCAATACATTGCATTATCCAAACCTAAGGACAAAATTATAAATATATGAAAGTATAGGGGTAAAATAGTAATTTTACCCAAGTATGAATTTTGGGTCATTTTGTGTAACACCCCTTACCCGTTACCGTCGCCGGAACAGGATACAAGGTATTACCAGAACATAACACATACCGTTAAACATAACTGAAATATAAATATGTCATCCAATTTGATAGTGCATCGTATAATATATGTCTTGAACAATATTAGCCAACTTTAATGGCTTGTACAAATTAGCTGGTCGAAATCTTGTAACTAATATTTTAAACCTAGACAAATATGACACGTAACAAAATAATTAAGCCTACTATACATGCCATAATTCAAAACGTTTAGTTCAAATACCCTAAAGTATGATAGTGCGGGTAGATCTTCACGATCCTTAACTCCTGAGCAAGCCGAAGAACACTATAAGACAAAAGAGAGAAACAAAGTAAGCTTATAGCTTAGTAAGTAAGTATGTAAATACTAATTAAAAAAAAAATCTAACATGTTTACACAACAATTCAAGTATATCTACTTTAACTTCACTATTCATTCCACTTTGATTAAGCTGTCTCTGCTGCGTCATATTCACTAAATAAATCATAACTCGAGTTACAAAACTCAAAATTCAAATCCGTAAAATTTTGCTGAATCTAGACTCATAAGGCTTTTTGCTAATTTTTTTCTATAATTTTTGGTTCAGCTGATTAGTACAGTTTATTAGTTAAAGTTTCCCCTGTTACACAGCTTGACTGATCTGACCTCTATTCACTACAAATTGAATTTCTCTCAGTACACAATTCAAACAACCCTGAAGTCTGTTTCATTTAAAACTAGTCTCAATAAGGAATTTAGGCATGTAAACTATATTTCTTAATTTTCTTTGTACAATTTTTAATGATTTTTCAAAGTTGGAACAGGGGATCACGTATTCATCCTGAGCAAGTCACATACAATTGTAAATATCTCAAAATATAGAATTCCTTTGCTTGCTCTGTTTCTTTTATATGAAAGTAGACTCATTAAACTTTAATTTCACATCTCATTCAACCTCTAATTATATTCCTCCTATTTTTGGTGATTTTCAAAATCACGTCACTGCTACCATCTAAAAACAGTTTTAATGCTAATTTCACTCTTTCACACATTCTTTATGCTAACCTCATTTTATCTTATATATGTATATACCACAAATCATTTTCACCACATTTCATTCACCATAAGTGTAGGTCCAAACCACAATATCACCACAAAACCATCCCGTTGAACAATTCGGATCAATCCTCGATATTTAATGGTTTCAACACACATTACCATCATACTTCGTTTAGTTCGGCTCTCTTGTACACATGGTGAACACTTAGTACCACTCATGCGACCCAACCGATTTGTCTCGTAGCTCTCTTGTCTACATGGTGTCCTTCACTTGGAATCACGCATGCGACCTAGCTACATTTATCTTTCACGTAGCTCTCTTGTCTACATGGTGTCCTTCACTTGGAATCACGCATGCGACCTAGCTACATTTATCTTTCACGTAGCTCTCTTGTCCGCATGGGATACATCTCGTATCACACATGTGACCTAGCTACTACAGGGTGTCTCGTAGCTTTCTTGTACACATGATGTGCACTCAGCATCATACATGTGACCTAGCTACGCTCCTCTATTTCATTCGATCTCTCCGAATGTTCAACCAGATCTCTCTCTATATTTATTTCCATTCTTCCAATAGTCGATTTATATTTTAACATCAGCTAGTATATTTATATAATAGGCTGAAATATAAGAATGTACATGAAATTATTGTAATATTTACATACAAACTTACCTTGGTGCAAAATGTGGAAATTTTGCAATTTAGTCCAAAACTTTTCCTTCCCGATTCGAGATCAATTCGCGTCTTTCTTGATCTATAATAACACATTTAGCTCATTTAATACTCATACTATTTATTTCAATCCAAAATCACATCATGGAAAAATTACATTTTGCCCCTAACTTTTCAAAATTACAATTTTGCCCCTAGGCTCGGAATTTAATTTCAGCCCTTATTCTTATATTTTATGATATGCTGAACATTTTTCTATTCTACAACAACATCAAATTCTCACTCTATCATATAGTTATGAACAATAGGTATTTTTACCGATTATCTTGCTTTTACTCGTTTTCACTTAAAACCGAGTAGCACAAGTTATTTAACATAATTTAAAACCTCATATTCTATCATAAAACATCAAAATACACAAATTTCACCTATGGGTATTTTTCCAAATGTGAACCCTAGGTTAAATTATTACTAGCATAAGCTTAATCGAGCTTAGGATTCCAAAACGTAAAGAACATTAAAAGCGGGCTTGGAATCACTTACTATGGAGCTTGAAAATTGAAGAAACCCTAGCTATGGAGAGAGGGAGAATTCGGCAGCAACTAAGGAGGATGATGGTCAATTTTGTGTTATTTTTCCCATTTTATTTCATTTAATATCCAAATGACCAAAATGCCCTCCTTACTAAACTTTCAAAAATTCCTTCCATGTCCTAATTTTGTCCATGAACTTAAAATTGGTCAAATTGCTATTTAAGACCTCCTAATTAATATTCCAAAACAATTTCATACTAAAACTTACGGGATGCAAATTTTGCAACTTATTCGATTTAGTCCCTACTTTCAATTTAAGCACTTTAGGCATAGAATTTCATCACGAAATTTTCACACAATCATGCAATCATATCATAAACCCCAAAATAATTATAAAACAATTATTTCTATCTCGGATTTGTGGTCACGAAACCACTATTCCAATTAGGCCCTAATTCGGGTTGTCACATTTTGAGTAATGTATGTATTAAACGAGCTAAATTTTGTATTACAGATCAAGAAAATCGAGATATGGGCCTTGATTGGGGAAAGAACAAGGTTTACGAGGTTTAGGCTAGATTCTAATATTTTGTACCGAGGTAAGTACATATGCAAATAAATACATTAATTATTGTTATTAAATGATTTATTGATATGTGTATGCTTAATATGCTTATCTGACTATGTTGACAATATAACATGTTTTGATGCTTTGCTATATAATTATGAGACGTTGGCCATGAGAAAGAAACCATTATGAGAGTACGTTCGGTAAAGGTCTGAAAGTCTAAAATCCCGTTTGAACCTTGGGAATAGTTGAGGATACAAGTGACATGTCACTAGGACAGTCATGTGTGTTATGAGCTCATTTAATATGTCATACATGCTAGGGTCTGGGTACTGGATATCCTGAGTTATGTTCAGATACTCTTTTATGTCTTTCAGTAGCCCCGTTGAGAGCGGCATGTTATTCTGTGATATGAGGCACATTAGTTCACTTTCTATCAGGTAGCGAAGGCTACGTTTAGGCACTTCAGTGCATTCCTTCCATGTGTTCGAATCATATTCCAAGTGTTCAATGGGTAACGTAATATAAATCCCGAAGGTAAAATTTAAGTAGGCCATGTGTGTACAGTATGGCACAGGTATGTACTAAAACCCTATGAGGACTTAGTATATGAAAAGATATGTATTTGGATAAGCATGTGCATATGAATGGGGAAAGTAAGTATATGTATGAGTTAATGAAAAGTATCATAATGGATAAGCAATTATGCTTAGATATTCAATAGTTGCAAAATGTAGATTATTTGTATGTGTATTTACTAAGGTTTATAGCTTACCCTCCTCTCTTTTCCCTTCTCTGTAGATACGTCAAGCTAGCTCGAAGGATCGGGGGATGTCGGAGCTCGAATCACACTATCTTCAAGAAATTTGGGTATAAATAAAAAAGGGTTAATTATTTTGGTCATGGCATGTATAGGAAACTTGTCTATTTTATATATATGCGTCATGTTGAAGTAGCCAAGTATAATGGCTCATTTGGGCATTGATTATTTTGTATGTGGCCATGTGATTTGGTCCATATTAATGATTGGGATGTATCCCTAAGTTTATCCTTACATGCATACTAAGATGTGTATATGTTGGTTGATGGATGACGATTCAATTGCTAGTAAGTGGTTGCATGATTTAGCACTCATAATGGAATGATAATAAGAAGCATGGTAAACCATGAAATTGATGTGGAATGACGAAAAGACAAGTTTGTGTGAATACTAATGGTCTAGTATGAGAAATGAGTCATAGTGATGCTATAATGTTGCATGTTTAAGTGTCCAAATATATCATGGGATATGCCATTGAACATGTGGAAGTGTATGATTGTTTAAGGGTGACCAATGGCTTGGAAAGTAGCCTCCAAATGGTCCACACGGGTAGACACATGGGCATGTGTCTAGGTTGTGTGTGACACACGGTCAGCCCCATGGGTGTGTCATTCGGCCGTGTGTCCCCTGCACCTTGAATTTTAGGTTAACTTGCATGGTAGTAAACAGACGGGCAGAGACACGAAGGTGTGTCTCATCCGTGTGGAGGACACGACCTCTGGCACGGACGTGTGCTTGGCCGTGTGCCTCAAATTTTTATGATGACATCATAAACAAAATGCTCGCTAAAATCACACGGGCTACCACACGATCGTGTGCCAGGCTGTGTGAGGGACATGGGCCAAGGACACGGGCGTGTGGTCAGCCGTGTGAAAACCTTTGTAGGTTCAAAATAGATAATAAATCCAAAAATTCAACATGTGTGTGGGATATGGCCGTGTCCCCAAGAACATGGGCGTGTGCAATGTCTCCACACCGGCGTGTGAGGCTTTAACCTAGAAATTTTCTTAGAATCTCCATAAGTTCTCGATTTAGTCCCGGACCGCCAATAAGGTAATGTTTGGGCCTCGTAGGTCTATAATAGGGACATTTTAACTTGTTTTGAAGGTTTTAGATTGGATGAAATTTTATGGCGTAGTTTTGCATGTTTGTTTCTATCTAAGTTCGGTAATGCCTCGTACTCTGTCCCAGTCTAGGATACGGGTAAGGGGTGTTACACAAATCATTCAATTCAACTTGAGACTCATACTTTGGTAAAATGACCGTTTTGCCCTTAAACTTTGCAAAAATTACTATTTTACCCCTAGGCTCGAAAGTTGATTTTTATCGAATTTCCTTATTTTATCGAATTTCCTTATTAGCCAAGCCTAACCGAATTCATTTTATAACTATAGCATCTCAAACTTCTCATTATTTCACACATTTATCACTTATTTCATAGCTTATGCAAAATGGTCCTTAGTTAGGGTTTCCATGAAAACTACTTCACAAAAGTTCTTTATTTCACAACCATGATTCATTTTCTTCCATAAAATTTCAAAAAATAACATGAATACTCTCATGGAAAAACCCTAGACTTTTAACCATATTGCAATATAGTCCCCTTATTAGCTAGCTCATGCTACAAGGGTCCTAAAAATGCAAAAATCATCAAGAAAAACCATCTAAATCACTTACTTGCAAGGATGAGAAGTTGCTAAAATTTTGAGCTTCTAAAACCCTTACAATGGTTGAAAATTTTGGTGGAGAGGTGAGGAAGATGATAGCCCTTTTTCTTTTGTTTTGTTTTAATCAATTAAGTTACCAAATATCACCTAACTTTGACATTTTGACCAATCTTGTCCCCAATGGCCGGCCACATCTATTTAAAAGAGTCTAATTTCCCTTTAAAGGCCTTAATTTTGGTTCTCTATCTATTTAACACATTTGGGTAAAAAAAACCTTTGCCTTTATGCGATTTAGTCCTTTTTCGCAATTTAGCATGAAATCGCTAAAATTATCTCACCAAAATTTTCATGCATTCATATAATCATGCCATAACACATATAATAATAATAAAATAATTTCTCTAGCTTCGAAATAGTTGTTTTCAAAACCACTATTTTGAAATAAGTTCGGGTATTGATCTCTCATAATCTCTTCTGTTTCCCACGTGGCCTCTTCGACTCCATGTCTCTGCCATAACACTTTCAGAAGGAGGATGCTTTTATTCCTTAATCGCTTAACTTCTCGAGCTAGAATTAAGACATGTCTGATCTAATCTCCACATCAGTCGGAGAAATCACATGTGAAGGGTCAGAGCGGTATCGGTGTAACATGGACACATGGAACACGTCGTGGATCTTTTCCAATTCTGATGGTAAGGCTAATCGATAAGCTAGCGGCCTTATTTTCTCTATCACCTCATAAGGTCCAATAAAACACAGACTCAATTTACCCTTTTTACCGAATCTAAGAACCTTTTTCCAAGAAGACACTCTCAAAAATACTTTATCGTTGACCTGAAATTCGATTTCCTTTCATTTCAAATCCGCGTATGACTTCTGTCTATCCGAAGCAGCATTTAAATAAGCACGAATAACCTTAACTTTTTCTTCAATCTCCTTGACTAAGTCAAACCCGTGAATCTGACTCTCTCTAAGCTCGGTCCAATACAAGGGCACTCGGCACTTACGCCCATACAAAGCTTTGTAAGGTGCCATTTTCAAACTTGACTGATAGCTATTGCTATACGCAAATTCGACCAGTGGTACATACTTTTCCCAGCTGCCTTGGAATTCCAGAACACAACAATGCAACATATCCTTAAAGATCTAAATTACTCTCTCCGACTGACCGCCGGTTTGCAGGTGGAAAGCTGTGCTAAAATTCAACTTTGTCCCCAAAGCTTCTTGCAATGTAACACCCCAAACCGAGCCTAGACGTTATGGAAGCATTTGTGATGTTACATTGGAGTGAGTTTTGGAAAAAATCTAGTTCTATTAGAAAAGTCTGCTTGTGTTAAAACCTTGTTTGTGTTCTTTATGAAAAGCTATCTTATTTAATTTATTTGTTAAATTACAGGTTCGTTAAGCCAAACATGTCCCTACAAAATCGTTATTACACTTTAGAACAGCGTTCGTTCTGAAAGCTTTTGAAACCAGTTACGTGGCATAGCAGTTGAAAACCATTTACCTTTTGAAAACCCGAGTCCTACTGCTACCAGATATAAGTCAATTTAAATAAATCCCCAAATAAAATGAAACTTTAAAATGACATTATTACAGAAAATTTACACATATAAAACTACTTTTACTAAATTCAAAATGAAAACATAATCAGTGGTGTTGCCATCTTCGAGTCCCTCGCAGCACCGACCCGTATAAGGATTACTTGCACAGATAGGCAAAAAAGGGGAGTTTATGAAAACTCAGTGTGTAATCCATATTTATCAAACAGTCAAACATACAGTGTTGAACAGTCTGGGCCTAACCTATATCAGTCGCAATATCAGTGTGGGCCTTAGCCCAATAAGTAACAGTATCGGTGTGGGCCTTAGCCCCTTTCAATATAGTATCAGAAATGCATACAAAGATCCTACCCATCCATCTTCTACACTTCACTCCGCCCAACCCTACACTCCATGTGGGGATAAAATCGACCCACTCATCCCTACACTCTAAAATATAGTACCGGTTGCAACACTGATAGTATTTGCAGCAGAGCTGCCAGTAATAGGCTTATAACCTTTCAGTACACTTCCTCCAATATCGTATGTCCCACCCCATGCAATGCAACATAATATAAATGTACATATATAAATAAGATGACTTGCTTAAACATTCATATATCACATAGGGGTATTTCCGTTATTTACCTCATAGGGGTAAAACATTCATAACATAAATTAGGGTCTAGGTGTACTTATTGACCCAACAGTAGGTCTACAGTTGACTCGTGCGACCCGTCAACCATAACAATTAAACAGCAAAAATGGGCCCATACGCTCGTGTGGCCCACTTAGCCCAAATAATGACCTTTTCTGTGTAAACAACACAGTCGGCCCAATAATCTCCACACATCCGTGCGATTTACCCGTGTGGGGCCCACGAGCCTGTGGGGCCCACACTGCCCATTTTGGGCTAACGTGGCCAAACACGACCTAAGCACACGAAATCGCTCATGGTGATCTCCACAGTCACATGCTCGCGTTTTTGCATTTAGATGACAACACGAGTGAGAGCACACCCGTGTGGCATCGATGATGCCAGTTTTTCAGCTTTTGCCGTTTCACAATAGAAGTATTGTGATTAGACACCTGTTTGTGAAAAGTGAGCAAATTCGTACGATGCCAAACCTAGATTCAATCATAACCCCACGTTAGTTCTTAAATCGTTAAAATTGACATCCACGCATAGCATCTAATTTAAAATGGAAATGGTTCCCACCTTGAATAGCAAGCGGGTTCTCTCTTTAACCACTGATCAAAGCTGCCTTCCAAACCTTGACAAAATCTGTATAGCATTACCACCTTGTTAACCAAGACCGCGAATGAAAATGATTAGAATCAAAAGAACAAAAACCTACCACTACTTAGAAGTACTTGGCTTGCAAAGTTACACTCTAGGATTGAGTCCCACGAAGAACAGTCACATCCCTATCAGAAACGGTGGATAAAAGATAGTGTCAGAGAGGAAGCTTATGTTGACAAAGAGAGGAAGAGTGAAAAGAATAACTGTGAACCCTAACATAGCGGAAATAGTAAGTTTGACTCTAAGTCACGGATTCAACAGCCCAAACAATCAAAATCAGTTACCTTACACAAGTGTAGAGAGATTCGGGTCCAACAAGAAAAAGAGCAATCGGCTAGCAATGAAAACCGAATGGATGGAGAGGGAGAGGAGGCAAGTGATATTCATCCAAAACCCAAAGAGGGAAAACAAAATTGAGAAAAGGAAGAAAAAGTGGAGAAGGGACCAAAAAAAGGTATTCGGTCAACCAAAACAAATGAGAGAGGGAAAGGGTGGAAGAGTTCGGTCAAGAAAAGAAATCGAGAGAAGAAACTTGTCAAACCCCTAAGGTTCTATGCTACCCAAGAAGAGTACCACCAAAGAAAACCTGAAGAAAGGAAGAAAATACAATACCTACAATAGAATTCAGAAAACAAGTAAAACAAAACCGAAAATCCAAAATGATCACACCTACAAACTGCCAAAGCCGAATTTTGCTAAGAGGGAGAGTCCCACTTTGGCACACCCTCCTCACTTCCTTCAAACTCTCCTAACTTCTCTCTCCATAACACTCCTAAGATTTCTCAACCACATCACACCTATCCATATCCCAACTAGTCGAAATTCTCTCCAACATACACCTAGAATTCGGCCTCAACTTCCCCCACTCCTCAAGCATTCACTTTCAGTCAAACAACAACACCTTCCCAATGTTAACTGCAAAATAAAAAGCTCCTCCAGCGTTACCAAGCCTCAAACCTCAGATCCCCTAAACACTTCACACGCCTTCAACCACTATATCAGTAGCCTTTCTATTGACATGATTTACCAACATTTATTTAATAACCCTAATGCTAAGAGGCCAGGGTTTATTCAAGAAAAACCAAAATTTTGTACAAGCCAAAGCTTGAACTCAGGGCACTCAACCACTGAAGCAAGCATGCATTTATGCACACAACATGCAAAAATAGATACTTAGGTTTTTGGGGCGTTACATGCAACTTCTTCCAAAACCTTGAAGCAAACCTTGGGTCCTTATCTGAAACAATTAACAAGGGTACTCCATGAAGCCTCACAATCTCGGAAATGTATAAGTCGGCTAGCTTATCAAGTGAAAAGTCCATTCGCACCGGGATAAAGTGAGTCGACTTTGTCAGTCGATCAACCACAACCTATACTGCATCTTTCTTCCTCGAAATTACCGGCAAACTCATCACAAAGTCCATAGTAATCCGATCCCACTTTCACTCGGGGACCATGATAGGCTGAAGTAATCCCAAATGTGCTTGGTTTTCGGCTTTTACATGTTGGCATACTAAGCATTTTTACACAAAATCTGAAATGTCCTGTTTCATCCCCAGGCACCAATGCATTTTCTTCATATCATTATACATTTTTGTACTTCCAGAATGTACTGATAAACAACCACTATGTGCCTCAAGTAAAATTTTCTGAATCAACCAAGTGTCCTTAGGAATGCAAATCCTACCCCGAAACCTCAAGCAACCATCGAAATCAATCCAAAAATTCGATTCAACACCTGATTCACACTGTGTTCTCTTGGCTAGCAATTCACTGTCACTCATCTGAACTTCACAAATTTCTTAGAGAAACATCGGTCTAGCTTTTAACTCAGCTAGAATCGAACCATCCTTTAGCAGGGCCAATTGGGTGTTCATTGCTCTTAGTGAAAATAATGATATTCTACTCAATGCATCTACGACCACATTCGCCTTACCCGGATGGTTGTCGATAATCAACTCATAATCTTTTAATAGTTCCAACCACTTCCATTGTCTCAGATTTAAATCCTTCTGAGTCATCAAGTACTTAAGACTTTTATGATCGGTGTATACATGGCATATCTTTCCAAACAAATAATGTAGCCAGATCTTCAAGGCAAACATTATGGCGGCCAATTCTAGGTCATGTGTTGGATAATTCTTCTCATGAGGTTTCAGTTGTCTCGAGGCATAAGCTATAACCTTGCCTTCCTACATAAGTACGCATCCCAAGCCATTTAGTGAAGCATTGCTATAAAATCACGAACTCTTTTCCTGATTCGGGTTGTACTAATACTGGAGCCTAAGTCAACAACTTCTTCAACTTCTTGAAACTCTGCTGACACTTATCCGACCATTCAAACTTAACTTATTTTTGCAATAATCTCATCATGAGAGTAGCAATCATGGAGAAGTCCTTTAGAAATCGCCTGTAATAACTAGCCAAACCCAAAAAGCTTCTAACCTCGGTCACATTCTTTGGTGGTTTCCATTCAACAATAGCAGAAACCTTGCTAGGATCAACCCTAATGCCATCACTCGAGACAATATGACCCAAAAATTTGACTTCTAGAAGCCAAAATGCACTCTTACTAAATTTGGCATACAACTGATTATCTCTCAGAGTCTTCAGTACAGTACTCAAGTGTTTGGCATGTTCTACCTTATCTCTAGAATAGATTAGAATATCATCGATAAACACAACCACAAACTTATCTAAATATGGATGAAATATTCTATTCATTAAATCCATAAACATGGCGGGAGCATTTGTTAAGACAAAAGGCATGACGAGGAACTCATAGTGACAATACCTCGTCCTAAAAGCAGTTTTAGGCACATCTAACTCTTTAACTCTCAGTTGGTAGTAGCCGGATCTCAAGTCTACCTTAGAAAACCATGCTACTCCTTTCAATTGATCAAACAAGTCGTCAATCCACATCAACGGATATTTATTCTTGATTGTCATCTTATTTAACTGCCGATAATTTATGCACAACCTCATGGATCCATCTTTCTTTTTCAGAAATAGAATCGGAGCACCCGACGGTGAAAAGTTTGGTCTCACAAAACCTTTATCAGTCAACTCTTGCAATTGTGACTTTAGTTCTTTCAACTCAGTCGGAGCCATTTGATACGGAGCAATTGAAATAGGCGTTGTCCTTGGCATTAGCTCTATACCAAATTCAACTTCTCTATTAGGGGGTAACCCAGGCAATTCTTCCGGAAATACATCCACATATTCACCTACAACTGGCACTGAGTCAACCCTCAACTCAGACTCCTTAGGATTCATTACAAAAGCCAAATAAGCCTCATAACCTTTTTTCAAACATTTCTAGGCAGACATTGAGGATATCACAATAGGCAAGTTCTCTAGTTCATCTGTTTTAACCCAAAGAGTTTTACCATTTTCACATTTCAATTTAATAACCTTTCACCGACAATTTACTACAACATCATGGAATGTCAACTAGTCCATACCTAATATGACATCAAACTCATTGAATGGTAACAACATCAAATTGGCCGAAAAACAGTGACCTCTAACTATCAAAGGACATTTCTTGCATACTTTATCGACTATCACATGCTTGCCTAGAGGGTTTGACACCTTAATCATAAACTTCGTAGAATCAACAGGTATGTTCATGCTAGACACCAATTTCATGCACACATACGAATGAGAAGAACTAGGGTCAATCAAAGCAATAACAGTATTATCATAGAGAGGAAATGTATCGGTGATCACATCAGGAGAAGATGCATCTTCACGCGTACGTATGGCATAGGTTCTAGCCAGAGTTCTAGCTTCTGGTCTTACTGTGGTGTCTCCCGTCACATTCTTGCTGCTAGCTCTAATTTCGACATTCCTCTAAGGTCTTCCTTTAGAATTTCTGCTACTTGGCCTTACACTTTGAAATTTTTCTTTCTCGTTCCTCTTGGGGCAATCCTTGATAAAATGGTCTTGAGAACCATATCAGAAACATGATCTATTGTTCATTCTACACTTACCGAAATGACTTCTACCATAATGCTAGCACTCTGGTCGAGAAGATCTGACATTACCCACACTAGCCACTGATGTAGCCTGAGATTTAAAACCCGAATCTTACTTCTTATGATCTCTGTATGAGTGTCTAGCTGACACATGAGAACGAGAGTAAACGTCTCTAGCTGAGACAGAAATGACATGCTTGCATGCCTCTTCCTTACATCTCTAGTCTCATTCTCAGTTTTCTTCTTTTCCTTGATCAACTCCTCGACTTTACATGCCTGATTAACAAGCACTACAAACTCCTTCAATTTAAGGATGCCCACTGACAACCTAATATCCTCATTAAGTCCATCCTCAAACTTTTGACACATCTTAGCTTCGGAGGACACACACTCCCGAGCATACTTACTAAGTCGGATGAACTCCCTTTCATATTTAGTAACCGTCATGCAGCCCTACTTCAAGTCAAGAAACTCCTTATGCTTTTGATCCATGAATCTCTCACTAATATATTTCTTTAGGAATTCTTCTTGGAAGAATTCCCATGTGACTCTCTCGTGAGGTGCCACTGAAAATAACATTTTCCACCAGTGGTATGCCGAGTCCCTCAACAAGGATATGGCGCACTTCAAGCATTCTTCAAAAGTACAAGATAATTAATCGAATACCCTGATGGTATTTTCAAGCCAGAACTCTGCCCTTCAGGGATCATCATCTTTATTAGCACGGAACTCCTCGACTCCATACTTTTGGATCTTGTCCACTAGGGGTCTTTTTAATCTAACAAAATCCATACCTTGGGGTGCTACAGAGACAGGTTGAGGAATAGGGGGAGGTGGAGGGGGTTGAGCATTCTGGTTTGCTTGGATGAACTTCGTGTACCATTAATTCATCATGAGGAGAAAGGTTTCCCGAGCCCCATCTCCCCCTCCCTGACTAACCGTGAGAGGTCGATTATCGGATAGCACTGCCCCTTTAGCAGGAGTCGGTGCATTACTTTGTACATCGTCCACCATAGTTCGATCGGGATCCATTACTATAAGAAAACATAATAACAAAATCAGGAGCCATCACAGTATCACAATTTATCTATGGCATGTATAGCCAGACTTGTACACACGCTAGGTTAGCCTGAGAACTGACTAAATCATAGCTCTGATACTACTAAATGTAACACCCCACACCCGTGCCCTACGCCGGGACAGAATATGAGGCGTTACTAAACTTAAACACATGCATTTCCAACCTTTTCAAATCAGCAAGGCTTGATCAAATTTAAAACTTTTTCGAACATTGTCTGAACTCCTTAATATGGGCCTACGATGCCCCAAACATCCATTGGAAACCATTTGGGACCAACCCGGGTCATTTAGCTAACTTTAGAAAAATAGCTCATGAAATAGGGCACACGTCCGTGTGGTTATCATAACATGGTCGTGCTGATGGCCGGTGTGACACACACGGCCTAAGCATCTAGGGACACGTGTGTGTCCTATACCCATGTGAAATAGATTCTAAATTTGAACCTACAGGGGTTTTCACATGGCCTGACACATGACCGTGTCTATTGTCCGTGTCCCTCACATGGCCATGACACGCCCATGTCCTAGCCCGTGTCTAAAAACCTTAACATTTTGTTTCTGACGTTAGCAACCATTAAGGGTCACACGGCCAAGGTACACGCCCGTGTGCTAGGTCATGCCCTTTACATGGTTGAGACACACGGCTGTGTCTCTGCTCGTGTGTTTACTACCATGCATGCTGACTTGTAAATTTTATGTGCAGGGGACACATGGCCATGTAACACGCCCATGGGGCTGACCGTGTGTCACACATGGCCTAGACACATGCCCGTGTGTCTACTCGTATGGACAATATAAGGCTATTTACCAAGCCTTATGCCACCCTAAAACAAAATTTACTACTAACCAAATAACAAAGTCTAACTTAATATGATTTATCAACCAACAACTGTAGCTAAGGCCTACATACATTTCATATATTTAACCACGCCTACAATTTCACATTCATGAAAGACTATCTTGCATTCATATAATGACTTTTAAATTAGCCATTTTCATGGCCTTATACAAAAGGAATCAAATACTAAAACAAGCCAACACATTTGGCCCCAAAACAATGTGACACTAAAATAAAATCAAAAGTTCCTATACAAGCCATAATCAGAATGATAAAACTAGCTATACCAAGTGCTTCAAGGATTGTGTGGCTAGCTTCCCCGCCGTCGGCGATGATCTACAAGCTATTTTGGCGGCACTATGAGGAAATGGAAAGGAAAGAGGGTAAGCATGGGAGCATTGTAGGTACATATATGCAAATAACTGTAATTATAAAAACATTCATCAAACAATGGCTTATCATACTTAAATGATATATCATTTTAAGCTAACTATCTTACTCTTCACTTCCTTTATGCATACTTACTACATCTCATCACACACTAAGGTCTTGTTCATGGGTTTAGTATACATACCTATAATCATCCGTAAAATATCTCAATTTCATTCTCTCTAATAACATACCTCATTGAAATTTTCCCCAACTTGTTCTTCAAACTACCCGTTGAACACTCGAAATACTAATGAATACACGGAAAGTCTACACTTAAGTGTCATATGAGTAGTCAGAGCTACCTCATACTTTGTAATGCTCGCATTTTGAGTTACTCACGGGCCTTTTTGCTTGTCAGTACTCGGACCCCATAACTCTATCATGTAATGCCCGCTTATTGAGCTACTCACGGGTGTGCACTTAAGGTCAATACCTGGACCCACATTACATATAACATTTATCTCCTGAACTCAGACATAACTCATGAGTTTAGACCATATAGTTCCTCATGACATACCTTTTGTATCCTATACTATTTCTGAGGTTCAACGGGATTTCATATTTAACCTGATGTCGTCGTACTTATTCATTATGTAGATTACTCTTATATTACAATGTTTATGCTTCTATGGTAACAAGTAAGATTATAATACATGATAATGATAAAATGTTTAAAAATAAGCTACAATGACACATTATTTACATATGTACTTACCTCGGCACAAAATTATAGGAATGAGCCTAATCCTCGTAAAATTTGTTCTTCCCTCGATTAAGACCCGAATCATGTTTCACTTGATCTAAAACGTCAAAATTTAACTTATTTAATACAAAAATCATTCAATTCATCTTGAGACTCATACTATTGTAAAATAACCGTTTTGCCCTTAAGCTTTGCAAAAATTTCAATTTTGACCCCTAGGCTCGAAAGTTGATTTTTATCAAATTTCCTTATAAAGTTTTGCCCTTAAACCGAATTCATTTTATATATATAGCATCTCAAAATTCTCATTACTTCACACATTTATCACCTATTTCATAGCTTATGCAAAATGGTCCTTAGTTAGAGTTTCCATGAAAACTTCTTTACAAAAGTTGTTTATTTCCCAACCATGATTCATTTTCTTCCATAAAATTTCAGAAAACAACATGAATACTCTCATGGCAAACCCTAGACTTTTAACCATCTTGCAATATAGTCCCCTCATCAGCTAGCTCATGTTACAAGGGTCCTAAAAATGCAAAAATAATCAATAAAAACCATCTAAATCACTTACTTGCAAGGATGAGAAGTTGCTAAAATTTTGAGCTTCTAAAACCCTTAGAATGGCTGAAAATTTTGGTGGAGAGGTGTGGAAGATGATAGCCCTTTTTCTTTTGCTTTATTATAATCAATTAAGTCACCAAATGTCACCTAACTTTGACATTTTGAACAATCTTGTCCCCTATGGCCGGCCACCTCTATTTAAAAGAGTCTAATTGCCCTTTAAAGGCCTTAATTTTGGTTATCTAGCTATTTAACACATTTGTGTAGTAAAACAAAACCTTTTCCCTTTATGCGATGTAGTCCTTTTTTGCAATTAAGCATGAAATCGCTAAAATTATCTTACCAAATTTTTCATGCATTCATATAATCATGCCATAACACATAAAATAATAATAAAATAAATTTTTTGGCTTCGAAATAGTGGTTTTCGAAACCACTGTTCCGACTAGCCCCAAAATCAGGTTGTTACAGGCCATGTGGATCACACGGCCTGGCCTAAAATCCCACATGCCCGTATGGTTCACTGTGTGGGCCCACATGCCCGTGTGGCCCACATGACCCAGTTGGCCGAGCCCGTGAATCATACACAGCCTCACCCGGGCATCACACGGTCGTGTCCTTCAAGCATGGCCTGGCCTCGTTATTCACATGCCCGTGTAGCGTCGACAAAATCATTTTTTAGCTTTCGTCATTTCTTATTTTCTATGTTTTCGGGTATACGCCTGGTTCATATTTGCACTTTTCACCACCCCGAGACCGCCGATACCTATAATCAAGGTATTCAACCCTTAAAAATTCTAAAACTAGTCTCCTACAATAAATCCCCAAAACAAAATATTGACTTACTGCTTCAAAATGATCACCACCTCGAATCAACTTGACGAAACATTGATTCCAGCATCCTGAATGACTCCTAAACAACAGTAAAACACCACTTAATCACTTAATTGGAGCAGTGCTCCATAACAATAAACAGACATTTACCAATGATTACAACATCTAAGAGTTGCCAAAGCTAGCTGTTACAAAAACAAAACGGACAACAGGAAAGCAAGGGAAATTTCGGCAGCAACAAAAATAGGAGAAGGGAAATCGATAGCAAAAGAGGGAAAAGGGAGGAGGGTAGCCGAAATTTTCCAAAAAAAGGAAGCAGAATGCCAACAAAATTGATAACCCCCTAATCCACATCCCTTAATTATCTCCATTAACCCATCAACTCATCCTTTTCGTAAAACACAAACTTGTAGCCAAAATTCGCAGCAAAAATAATCCCGTTTCCACAGCAAATATTCGAACTCCAAACCTCCAGCTTAACAACACACCCCTTAACCACCAAACCAGCAAGCCCATTCTGACATATTTTACAAACAACAAAATATAAGCCTAATGGACTAAGTTCAGGCTTTATTCATTAAAATACCAAAATTTACCCAAGTTTTGGCTTAAACTTGGGACCTCTCACACACACCCACAACACTTAACCATTGAAGCAGATACAAATTTGTGTCAAATTAATATAGGTACATATACAGGTATTTTAAGGCGTTACAAAAGCGGGGGGAAAAGTAAAGAAAATTTTAGCAGAGTAGAATAGAGAATTTTGAAGAATGTCAGAATTGGGAAAAGAAAGCCGAATTTTTTGAAAAAGATTAAAATAAAAACAATCAAAATCTAATAACTTTCCCAAATCCCTTAATTATCCCCCCACTAACCCACTAACACCCAACTCCTCAGAATTTAAATTCCACCGAAACTTTGATGCAAAACCAAGCAAAATATCAGCCACACTCACGCAGGGATTTGAACTCAGGACCTCCACATAACACACAGACTCCCTTACCACTCGAACCAGCTGGCTCATTCTGATATAGTTTACAAATAATTAAATATAAGCCCACTCCCAAACGCAAGGCTTAAATTAGAAAAATATCAAAATTTGCCAAAGGCAAAGCTTGAACTTGGGACCTCTCACAAACACCCAGAACACTTAACCTTTGAAGCAGATGCACATTTGTGTCACATTTTCACAAAAGTAGAAATAATAATTTTGGGGCGTTACAACTCTACCTCCTAAAAGAAATTTTGACCTCGAAATTTACCTGATCAGAACAGATGAGAATACTGTTGATGCATCGTTTCCTCAGGTTCCCACGTCGCCTCCTTAGTGCTATGATTCCACTACAGAACCTTCACTAATGAAATGAACCTCCTCTACAAAACCTTAACATCTCACTCCAGAATTTGAACCTGCTCCTCCTCAAAGGTCAAATCTGGCCTAACCTCAATATCCTCGACGGAGACAATGTGAGATGGATCAGATCGGTACCGCCTCAACATCGAGACGTGAAACACAACATGAATAAGGTCTAGTTCAGGGGGTAACTCCAACTGATAGGCAACTGGTCCCACATATTTCAAAAGTCAGTACGGTCTAATAAATCTAGGGTTCATCTTACCCTTATGACCGAACCCCAAAACCTTCTTCCATGAAGAGACCTTCAGAAACACAAAGTCCCTCACAGAGTACCCAATCTCTCGCCTCTTCAGATCCGCATAAGGCTTTTGTCTATCAGAAGCCGCTTTTAGATGATTTCGAATCAGTTGAACCTTATCTTCAGTATCAGAAACCAATTTAGGACCCAAAACTAGACATTCTCCCAACTCCGTCCAACATAAAGGAGTACGACACTTATGACCGTAAGGAGCCTCGTAAGCTACCATTTGAATACTAGCTTGAAAATTGTTATTGTAGGTGAACTCCACTAGAGGCAAATAATCTTTCCAACTAACTCGGAAATCAATCACGCAACTCCGAAGCATATCCTCCAGTATCAGAATCACCATCTCAGATTGACCATCGGTCTAAGGATTGAACGCAGTACTGAAGTCCAACCTTGAACCTAGAGCCTCGTGCAATTTCTTCCAAAACTGAGAAATGAAACGAGGATCTCTATCAAAAATGATCGACACTAGAACCCCATGCAATCAAACTATCTCAAAGATATACAACTTTGCCAACTTTTGAAGAGAAAAGTCTATCCGAACCGAAATAAAGTGCCCAGACTCGGCCAATCGATCTACGATGACCCGGACAAAATCCTTCTTAGTGGGTGTTAAGGGAAACACACTAACGAAGTCTGTCGTTACTCATTCCCATTTCCACAAAGGAATCTTAACTGGCTGCAATAAACCCGAAGGCAACTGGTACTCAGCCTTAACTTGCTGGCACGTCAGACAATGAGCAATAAAATCAGTAACCTCATGCTTTAAACTCGTCCACCAGTATAACTCACAAAGGTCGCGATACATCTTATTACTGCCGGGATGCATAGCATAAGGGTTACTATGCACCTCCTCAAAATAGACTGCCTCAAATCCAAATCATTTGGCACACAAATTTGACCTCAAAAACACAGAACACCATCACTATTCAACCCAAAATCAGTAGTACCACTCTCCACATGATGGAATCGTACACCCAGTGTCTCATCCACTAATTGTTTATCTTGAATCTGCTCAATCTAGGTCAACTTAACTTGCAACTCAGCTAACATACTCCCATTACAGAGTAAGGCGAGCAAACATCACCATCAAATCAGACATCACTCTTTGCCTTAGAGCGTCGGCCACCACATTGGCCTTACCAGGATGATACTCGATGGTGCAATCATAATCCTTGAGCAGCTCAATCCATCGTCACTGCCTAAGATTCAACTCCTTTTGAGTAAGAAGATACTTGATGCTCTTGTGATTAGTGTAGATGATGCACCTTTCACCATACAGATAATGCTTCTAGTTTTTCAATGAAAAGACTACCACAGCCAACTCAAGATCATGCTTCGGATAGTTTGCTTCATGTATCTTAAGCTGACAGGATGCATAAGCCATAAGCTTACCATCCTGCATCAGAAGGCAACCCAAATCAACATGTGATGCATCACTATATACCACGAACTCCGTTCTAGATTCAGGCTGTATCACAACAGGAGCTCAAGTCAGAACAGATTTGAGTTTCTCAAATGGTACATCCTTACACGCATCAATCCAGACAAATGGTACATCCTTACACGCATCAATCCAGACAAATGGTACATCCTTACACAGAAGCTTAGTTAATGGTGCAGCAATAAAAAAAACCCCTCAAAGAAACACCGATAGTATCCCACCAAACCTAAAAAGCTACGAACCTCAGATACATTCTTAGGCTGTTTCCAATCCAGCACAGCCTTGATCTTTCGAGGGTCAACTAGAATCCCTTCAGTAGAAACTACGTGCCCTAGAAAAGTCACTTCACGTAGCCAGAACTCACACTTGCTGAATTTAGAGTACAATTGCTTCTTACATAGAATCTGAAGCACTGCTCTAAGATGCTCGTCATGCTTATCCTCAGTCTTAGAGTATACTAGAATGTTGATAACGAAGACCATGACGAACTGATCTAGATAGGGTTGAAATACTCGGTTTATCAGATCTATAAATGCAATCGGTGTATTTGTCAGCCTGAAAGGCATAACTAGGAAATCGTAATGTCCATAACGAGTGCTAAATGTCATCTTATGCACATCCTCCTCCTTAAAACTCAATTGATGATACCCTGATTAGAGATCGATCTTAGAGAATTGATAAAATAAATCATTAATCCTCAGAAGTGGATACTTATTCTTAATCGTCAGCTCATTCAACTGCCGATAGTCTATGCACATCCTCATGGTCCCATCCTTCTTCTTAACAAACAAAACTGGTGCTCCCCAAGGAGACACGCTAGGATGGATGAAACCACGGTCTAAAAGTTCCTACAATTGAGCCTTAAGCTTTGTAAGCTCCTTTGGTTCCATACAGTAGGGAGCGATGGACACCGGAGCCTTACCTGGAAGAAGCTTGATCGAAAATTCAACCTATTAGTTCAGAGGCAATCCTTGTAAATCCTCAGGAAAAAAATCCAAAAAATCCCTCACTGTTCTGATATCCCTAATCGAAGAGTCCCCAGAAGCAGAAACACTGACGTAGGCCAAGTCTGCCTCACACCCTTTCTGAACCAATTTCCTAGCCATAAGTGCAGATATCACATTAGACAAATAATCTTGACGCTTTTTTATTGCAACCACCTCATTATCCACATTAGTTCTCAAAATGACCCTCTTAGTTGCACAATCCAAACTAACTCGATGCTTGACCAACCAGTCCATACTTAGAATTATATCGAACTCTCTAAACAGAAGCTCTATCAGATCCGCTAGAAATACAGTTCCTTGCACCACTAAGGGTACATCCCTATAAAGTTTACTAACCTAAATAGACTGCCCCAATGGACTCATTACAACGGCCTCACTCGTAGTGCTCTCTTGTAACACCCCTTAACCGTATCCGACGCAGGGACAGGGTTCGAGGCTTTACTGGACTTAAACGTACATAATTCCATAAAATCAGGCCATAAAATTTCATTTAAATTAAAAACATTCAATCACATACATAATGTCCTTTACAAGAGCTTTTGAGGCTCTAAACATGCATTAAAGTAGATTTGGGACTAAATCGAAAACTTTGGAAAGTTTTGGAAAAACTTAGAAAACTTTTCATGAAATAGGGTCACACGCCTGTGTGGACATAAGGACACGCCTGTGTCCTCGGGCTATGTAACTTTCTATTTATGACGTTATAAAAACAAATTGAACCACTCGGCTAGGCCACACGCTTATGTGCTAGACTGTGTCCTTCACACGGCTGAGACACATGGCCGTGTCTCTGCCCGTGTGGCTAACACTTAGGCTCTTTTCCAAGGCTTTTTGTTGCCTTAACCCTTCACATGTTTAAACACTTCATAAACATATACTATAACATCGATTTAATTATTACACATCCTTTATTAAGACTCAAAAATAGAATTTGCATGGCTATATGCATGTAAATCACATTCTCGTATAATACCAAGTCAAAACACATCCATTCATATTATTTTGGCTTTACAATTTTAATCACTCTTATACTCCTATACCATGTTCAATAGCATACCATTTAATCTTAACAAAATAAGCAAGCAGACATATCATGATATCATCTAATCATAGCAATCAAGTCAAATCATATAACCACTTCACAGGGCAATATCACATAACTTGGATAATTAGGCTTACCATCCATGATCATCATAAGCCATATCTCATGGCTATATACAATGTACTAATATAAGCCAACATCTTGGCCAAATCATAAGAACACATATCAATAAATAAGTCCCTATACATGTCACTCACTTAAAGACATTTAAGATTCATCAATGCCTCGAAATGTGATAGCTTGATAGTGTGATGCGGCCTCCGACGATCTCCAACCCTGAGCTAACCTAAAGGAAATGGAAAGGAGAGGGGTAAGCTTTATAGCTTAGTAAATCCATATGAAAATAATAAGCAATATGTCAACATGCTTCTCAAGGTAATACAATCATAAATACACATTTACTTATGTTCTGGTCAAGCTGTCTTCTCGAATCATTGTTACTAAATTATTTATATCTGGAGCTACGACACTCCAAATTAATATTCGCTAATTTTCCTTGAAACTAGAATCACATATATTCTCACGATAAAATTTCCAAAACTAATGGATTAGCCAATAAGTATAGTTTATTCTTAAAATTTACCCCTTTTCTGTTGTTTGACAGCTTCAACCTTTCTTTCCCAAAATTCATTTAAATCTTAGTATAGGATTTAGATAGTGTTCCCATCTATTTCTTTTGAAAATAGATTCACTAATACTTTAGTAATATAAATTATAACCCACAATTATTTATTTATAATTTTTAACGATTTTCCAAAGTTAAGACAGGGGAGCCCGAAATCACTCTGACTCTGTCTCACAAAAATTTAAATATCTCATAATATAAAATTCATTTGCTTACATAGTTTCCTCTATATGAAACTAGACTCAATAAGATTTAATTTCATATTTTATTCAGTCTCTAATATAATCTACAAAGATTTTGGGGGATTTTTAAAGTCAGACTACTGCTGCTATCCAAAACTATTTTAGTGCAATATAATGATAACTATCATAAGTTCATTTTCAATTAATCATGAACTCACCATTTCATGGATTCCATGTTGAATAACACAATGTAAGTTAGCATGATATTGCAACAAAATTCATAATCATAATTCATACATCTTTGCTCACTGATGTCTCAACATTTCAAAGTCTAACTAATCATAAGCTTAGTGTACATACCTGTACCACTCGTAGTATAGTATACAACCATACCTTCCGTAACATGTCATCCTCGGGACTTTCCCTACATCATCCATTGTATTACCTGTTGAACACTTGGAATACTATTGGAGACACAGAAATTTACACATAAGTGCTGCATATAAAAACGTAGCAAAAGCTACCACATAACATGTAATGCTCACAAAGGAGCTACTCACGGGCTTGCTCATATAAGCTATCGGTCAAGGTGTAACTACACAGACTGCTCACACAAGCTAATAGGTATTGACCAACTCAAAGATTACCTAGCCACTGGTAGGACACAAAATACTATTGCCCGGAACCCAATTACATGTATTGCATCCATAATGAACTTGGACCAACTCAACGAGCTCGGATGCTTCACATATACTATGAACTTGGACCAACTCAACAAGTTTAGATTTCTCACATATATCACGAACTCGGACCAACTCAACAAGTTCGGATTTCTTAATTCCTAGTGACATGTCACGTGTATCCTAAACTATTCCTAGGGTTCAAACGAGATTTTTTGATACTACTCCTCTATCGAACTTACTCGAAGTGTCGATCTCACTATCCATAGTACCAATTGCCCATTCATGGCATAATAAGGCATAACTCAAATAGCAAATAAGCTTTTATAAATTTACATAACATACATCATATATTTCATATATCACTTGTCATATATCATCATCTTCTTGCATTTTATGCAATATTCTTCTATGTCATATTTCCACATCATGTACACCATTCCATCAACTTTTCCAATGTATTCAATCAAACAATTTATGCAATAATAATAAAGAATTGTAATTCAAACATAACATTGCATTATTATTATCATACGAACTTACCTCGAATCCGAGCACAACTAATTATTTCATTTTAGTCAACAATCTCATACTTTCTCGATTTAAGCCCGAATCTCGATTTTCTTGATCTAACATTTTAAATGTAGCTTATTTAGGACTCACATTATTCAATAGACCCTAAAATCATATTACGAAAAAATTATGTTTTTGCCCCTAAACTTTGTCATATTTACACTTTTACCTCAAGGCTCGTAAAATGATTTTTATTCAATTTCTTTATTCTTTAAGCCTAGCCGAATCATTTTCATAACTATAGCAGCCCACAATTTCCACTATATCACACTTTTATGACAAATTTTATAACTTTTACAATCTAGTCCTTTTAAGCATTTTCACCGAAAATCACTTAGCAAAAGTTGTTTATTTAAAACCCAACATTCATTTTCTACCGTCAGACATCAAACACATGCATATCACTCATGGGTAAATTTTTAAACATGAACCCTAGCTCAAAATAATGGTAGAAATAGGTAAATCGAGTTGCTAAGACTTCAAAAATGTAAAGAGCATTAAAAACGGGGTTCGGGATCACTTACAAATGAGTTTGAAAGCTTGAACCAAACCCTAGCCATGGCTTCCATGGTAGATTTGGCTGGTACATGAAGAAGATGGACAAAGTTGGCTTATTTTGGCTTTTTAATTCTTTTAATTATTAGATTACCAAAATGCCCCTTAAAACAATTTGACACCTTTAAGGACCTCAAATTTAAAATTTTAAAACAATTTGACACCTTTAACATGTAGATCTCAACTTTTGCACTTTTTACAATTTAGTCATTTTGACCAAATTGAGTGCCCAAACGTCAAAATTTTCGAACAAAATTTTCAAAAATCATCCTGTGAAATTGTAGACCATAAAAATATAAAGAAAATAAGTTTCTTACTTCAGATTTGTGGTCCCGAAACCACTATTTTGACTAGGCCCTAATTCAAGATGTTACAACTCTCCCCCCTTTAGGGATTTTTGTCCTCGAAAATCTTACCAGAAGAGTGGTTTAGCTTACACATAAACTCCACTATCACATAATCATTGCTAAAGAACTTTTACTCAGGCTATGCTTAACACTTCACTCTTTAATTTCTCATGCTAAAGTCATGAGCAATTCTTAGCCATATGACACATCAACTGAATCTTGATCTCTATTTGCTTAAAGAGAATTAGCATACTAAAAAATCTGACAATGTCGGAGATACATGATTCCATTGATCCGTTAAGAAAAAATTCAACACATACTAAAATGATTTGCATATTTCATCAAACATTTAGCAACAAGTCACAAAACATTTTTCTCTTTCAAAGATAAGAATAATCCTGATAATAATTCATGTATCTAAACACTAAGATCAGAAATGCCGAGTTCCAAACTTGAGCACCAATACATCACTCCTGTGAGTTTTCTTGCAAACTCTCTGTATAGACTCTGGACTTTCTACCCAAGCACTTGTAACCACATTTTTCTTTACTCAAAGATCATACAATAACTAACTCAAGTCGTCTACACTATCTCAAACTCAGATCTGGCTATAACATTGGATACATTAAGCTATCATTTTGCCTTTTTATCTTAAAACACCTCGTAAACTATTCAACTACATATCGCTGAGAATCTAGAAGTCTCTGCCCAATGCGGACTGAACCAATTCAAAGGCTTCGGTTAATAATTTTCTCATCTATTCAAAGCTTTACTAACATGTAATAGACCTTTCGACTTTCACAAAACGAAAATTTTATCATTCAAAGCAACTTTAAATCATATCGACGTCTTCTAAGATATATACACTCTTCATTCAGACTATCTGTCCTCTTCATTCAGACTATCTGTCCTTTACTCAAAAAGAAAAGAAATAAAATCTTATTCTCAAACATTAATATTCCATTTAATCTTTCAAACAATAACCAATACTGATTTAACAACCAAGTCAGTTTTAATCATCAATAAATGACATTTCAAGAAATCCTCTCTTCCAGTCGATAGAACGATTCAACATGTAATCATTCAAAATTCACTTATCATGTCAATCGAAATCCATTTCAATTGCATTAGCTTGAGGTAATATAAATATTACCAATCGAAGACATTAACTTGATTAACTTACTTGAGAAAAGAAATCCACCATACAAATTGTAACTAGCAATTTCACCACTTATGCCTTTGTTGATATCAATTATTCACACAAAAATTTAGAGAAATTCAGATATTGGAATCATCACGTTACTATAATCAACTAGAAGCATGATCTTAACATTTTAGATATGAGCCATAATCGACAATTTACGGAATAGAGATGACATGAAAACCAAGATAAAGAAGTTTAAGACAAAGAAATCCAAGATACAATATCATAATGAAAGACCCAGAAGAACGCTCATAAGAAAAATATGAAGGATCTTGAGAATTCCTCAAAGAAAAGAAGTCTAGAAGAATACATCAGTCCAACCCACTGGAATTAAATGCAACAAGGATAATATACGTTCTCATATATGTATCTAACAGAACATCAATTAGAAGAAACAGAATTATAACATCACGTGTATTTTCTCATAAAGTCCCAATAGATGAAATGTAATAGAATGCCAAAGAAAAATATAGTAGTACATATTATATACCAGTCGAACTGTCAATACTTCTATCTATACATCATGATTGGAAAACATTCCCATAAAACAAGGATTTTATTAGAGGAGTAATGACCATAGGAATAATCCCAAGAATAATTAAACATATAGAATACCTTAGAAGAAGCTGTCGAAATCTGTTCAGCCATAACTGTCATACTCAGATATCTTACCTTTCACATATTATTCCCTCAACAATTTTTGTCATCACAAATCCCATATTATGATTCTTATTGAAGAAGATCGGTTCTAAAGAAATTCCAGTTAATACATTGCTTGACATCGCACCTTACTAGTTCTGTCTTTACTTATCAATCCAATTTAATCTCTGATCATATTTATAATCACTCTACAGCTGAACTCTTTGGTCTCATACTTGTGAGCTTATTCAACACTAATCCCATAAAATCCTTTACAAAACACCACTCTAGTAAAGGGGTGGGATCGTAAGGTCCCTAACTCGTCTCTCATACACATATACATATAACACTATTTCATCATCGTAATAACATTTTCACAAGCATATAATTCACTTCAGGAAAACTATTATTCACGTTTGTATGACACGAACTTTCCAATTATCTTATTTAAATAAGTGCACTTATGCATGCATTCTATGTATTCTGAACAACTTTACTTATCATTTTCATTCAATTAAACAAGTCAGGCACATAATATCATATGAGGGCCAAACAAACATGGATAAGTATATCATAGTCTAAACTTTCATTTAACACATTCGTATACTTATCATTACATTCACATAAATCAATCCATCAATTTAACATAGATAAGTTCATTACATTATAATCCCTTGTCTCATTTAAAGATATCACTGAAATTCAACAACATTCAACGTCAAATCGGGACAATGATATTTTTATCCGTAACACGATATTGTAAACCTTTATTCATACCTTTATGAATTTCTTTTTATCACATTCACTTAATCAAATAAGTCAAGTGCACAATATCATACAAACATCAAACAAGCATAGGTACTGATCATAACATGAACTTTAATCTCACATGTTATCACGTACATATCATGAAGTTTTATTCATAACTTTATGAATTTAAACTCATCGTATCTGTAATTTACTCAAATACCTTAGCTTCACATTGAACATGGTTGGTGTAGCTCAGTTGGAGAGTACCTTTATCTAAAACAAGATAGTTCTTATTCGCGTCGGGAGACATCACACTATCATAGATTGGTGGCATGTATAGTTAGAATCTCATGCATGCTAGGTTAGTCTGAGAACTAACTAAACCATAGCTCTGATACCACTAAATAAAACACCCCTTACCAATATCCAACGCCTGGACAGGGTTCAAGGCATTACCGGATTTAAACGTACACAATTTCGTAAAATCAGGCCATAAAATTTCATTTAAATTAAAAATATTCAATCACATGCATAATGTCCCTTAAACGAGCTTTCGAGGCTCTAAACATGTATTAAAGACGGTTTAGACTAAACCGAGTACTTTGGAAAGTTTTGGGAAAACTTAGAAAATTTTTCATGAAATAGGGTCACACGTCTGTGTGGACACAAGGACACGCCCTTGTGTCTTCAACATGCCCGTGTCCTCAGGCTGTGTAACTCTCTGTTTATGACGTCAGCAAAACAAATTAAACCACTTGACTAGGCCACATGCCCGTGTGCTAGGCCGTGTCCTCCACACAGTTGAGACACATGGCTGTGTCTCTGCATGTGTGGTTAGCACTTAAGCTTTTTTCCAAGCCTTTTTGTTGCCTTAACCCTTCACATGCTTAAACACTTCATAAACATATGCTATAACACCAATTTAATTATTACACATCCTTTATTAAGACTCAAAAATAGAATTTGCATGGCTACATGCATGTAAATCACATACTCGTATAATACCAAGTCAAAACACATCCATTCATATTATTTTGGCTTTACCATTTTAATCACTCTTATACTCTTATACCATGTTCAATCGCATACCAATTAATCTCAACAAAATAAGCAAGGATACATATCATGATATCATCTAAACATAGCAATCAAGCCAAATCGTATAACCACTTCACAGGGCAATATCACATAACTTGGATAATTAGGCTTACCAACCATGACCATCGTAAGCCACATCTCATGGCTATATACAATGTACTAATATAAGCCAACATTTTGGCCTAATCATAAGAACACATATCAATAACTAAGTCCCTATACATTCCACTCACTTGAAGACGTTTAAGATTCATCAATGCCTTGAAATGTAATAGCTTGGTAGTGAGATGCTGCCTCCGACGATCTCCAACCCCAAGCTAACCTGACAACACTAAAAGAAATGGAAAGGAGAGGTGTAAGATTTATAGCTTAGTAAGTCCATATGAAAATAATAAGCAATATGTTAACAGGCTTATCAAGGTAATACAATCATAATTACACATTTACTTATGTTCTGGTCAAGCTGTCTTCTCGAGTCATAGTTACTAAATTATTTATATCTGGAACTACAGGACACCAAATTAAGATCCACTAATTTTCCTTGAAACTAGACTCACATATATTCTCACCATAAAATTTTCAAAACTAATGGATTAGTCAATAAGTATAGTTTATTCTTCAAATTTACCCATTTTCTGTTGTTTGATAGCTTTAACCTTTCTTTGCCAAAATTGATTTAAATCTTAGTATAGGATTCATATAATGTTCTCATCTATTTCTCTTGAAAATAGATCATTAAAAATTTAGTCATATAAAGTCTAACCCATAATTATTTTTTACACTTTTTAGTGATTTTCCAAAGTTAAGACAGCGGAGCCTGAAATCACTCTAACTCTGTCACACAAAAATTTAAATATCTCATAATATAAAATTCTTTTTTTTTACACCACTTCCTATATTGAAAATAGACTCAATAAGATTTAGTTTCATATTTTATTCAGTCTCTAATCTAATCTACAAAGATTTTGGTGGATTTTCAAAGTCGGACTACTGCTGCTGTCCAAAATTGTTTTAATGCAATATAATGATAACTATCATAAGTTCATTTTCAACTAATCATGAAACACACCATTTCATGGATTCCATGTTGAATTGCACAATGTAAGTTAGCATGATATTGCAACAAAATTAATAATCATAATTTATAGATCTTAGCTCACCGATGTCTCAACATTTCAAAGTCTCAATAATCATAAGCTTAGTGTACATACCTGTACCACTCGTAGTATAGTATACAATCATACCTTCTGTAACATGTCATCCTCGAGACTTTTCTTTATATCATACATTTTATTACCCGTTGAACACTCAGAATACTATTGGATATGTAGAAATTCACACATAAATGCTGCATATACAAAAGTAGCCAAAGCTACCACATAACATGTAAGACTCACGAAGGAGCTACTCACGAGCTTGCTCATATAAGCTATCGATCAAGGTGTAACTACATAGGATACTCATACAAGCTGACAGGTGTCCGAGTAACTCAAGGATTACCTAGCCACCGGTAGGACACACAAGACTATTTCCTGGAATCCAATTACATGTACTGTATCCATAATGAACTCGGACCAACTTAATAAGCTCAGATGCTTCACATATACTATGAACTTGGACCAAGTCAATAAGTTCGGATTTCTTACATATATCATGAACTCGACCAACTCAATAAGTTCAGATTTCTTAATTCCTAGTGGCATGTCACTTGTATCCTAAACTATTCCTAGGGTTCAAACTGGATTTTTCGATACCACGCCTCTGTCGAACTTACTCGAAGTGTCGATCTAACTATCCATAGTACCAATTGCCTATTCATGGCACAATAAGGCATAACTCAAATAGCAAATAAGCTTTTATAAATTTACATAACATACATCACATATTTCATATATCACTTGTCATATATCATCATTTTCTTGCATTTCATGTAATATTCTTCCATGTTATATTTCCACATCATGTACACCATTCCCTAAACTTTTCCAATGTATTCAATCATACAATTTATGCAATAATAGTAAAGAATTATAATTCAAACATAACATTGCATTATTATTATCATACAAACTTACCTCGAATCCGAGCACGGCTAATTATTTCATTTTAGTCCACAATCTTGTACTTTCCCGATTTGAGCCCTAATCTCGGTTTTCTTGAGCTAACATTTCAAATATAGCTTATTTAGGACTCACATTATTCATATAGACCCTAAAATCATATTATTACAAAATTACATTTTTGCCCCTAAACTTAGTTATATTTACACTTTTTCCCCAAGGCTCGTAAAATGATTTTCATTCAATTTATTTGTTCTTTAAGCATAGCTGAATCATTTTCATAACTATAGCAGCTTACAATTTCCACTAAATCTGTAACACCCCAAATTTTTGGCCCAGAAGTATTAGGTCTTCAACATTGGAACAGTTAGGAGACTGCACATAAATATTTAGTTGAGCAAGAAAGTGACACACAAGTGTGTATCTTCTTTAGTGGTTATCTATTGTGGGAAGTGCCTAAGAAGTCTTGGATTCAAGCCTTGGCTTCTGCAAAAGTTTTGTTTTTAAAGGAATAAACCCTGTCTCTAGTTATTAGGCTTATAAATTAATATGGGAAAAACATAACAGAATGGGCCTACTGGTCTAAGGGATAAGTGGCGTGTGATAGTTACTGGAGGCCTGAGGTTCGAATGCTAGTAGGCGCATAGAGGTGTTTTATTTTGGTGTTGGCCAGGTGAGAGTTCTAGTGTGACCAAAACTTATGTGTTTGAAGAGTGTAGGGAGTTGTGGCCGAATTTTAGGAGATTATTATGGAATTTCAGTTGTTAGGGGGATTTTGTGAGTATTTTGTGGAGGAAAGTTTGGATAGAAGAAGTTGTGTGGAATGAATTTGTGGATGGAGTGATGTAAGGAGATTTTCAAGGAATGGATCAAGGGAAGATGTGCCGAATTTGAACTTTGTCATTCAGAGTTCTGCCTTGGCTGGATTGCTCTTCTCATTTTTGGTTTTGGATGATTGCCTTTAGGTTCTTTTCACACTTTGTTTTGATAGCCGAATATGGCTGCTGACCTCTCGGGTATCTTGCATTTATGGCCTAATTCAGTTTTGCTCTTCTCCCTTAATCCTTTTGTAATTGTTCTTTCCCCTCTGTTGCCCCTCTCTTTAACTCATCTTTGTTTGACCGAATAACCCTTGTGTGTTGGTCGAATATGTCTCTTTTCCCCTTTCTCATCTTTCGGCTTTTGACAACCCCTCTTCCCACTTTGCTTGTTGTTCTGTTGATTTTTCATCCTCAGTTCTTCTTTTTTTTTTCCTCCAGCAGGCTTGCATTTGTCGAATGAGGTTAGGTAATTCTTTGCTCTATTTCTCCCCCTTTTTGGCTTTTCTCATCTCTTTCTCTTATTGCCGTTACCCCTCTATTTATTTTGTTAGTTCAATCCTTCTCTTCGGTCTTAGTTCACTACATCACCGAATTATACTCTGTACTGTTGTTATTTGGTAAGTAGGGTGTAGTCAAGATTGTTTTTATCCAAGTACAGGTTTAATAAAGGGGTTATGACCTTCGTATAGGTGGAGATTAAGTTGATTGGTGTGCCTCCTAGGAATCAAGGGTGTGATTTTGATTGGCTTTCAGTAAGGAGAAGTAACTATTTGGATCGCTTAGGAACTCCGTTAAGTACCATTTGTTCTATGAAATGTGCAACTGAGTAAATGTCTTTTTGACTGAATTCAGGTATAAGAATATGTGGATCGCGGTTATCTTCGAATCACATCAGGTGTGCAAAACACTGCTCCTAAGCGTAAAACGACAAAAGCTGAAATAAGTGACCGTTAATGCTACACGAGCGTGTGCTCGCTTCTGTCGTATTTCGAACGCATAAACATGAGCATTTGAGCGTAGAGGCCACCATGGGCGATTTCATGAGCTTAGGCCGTTTTGGGCCATGTTGGGCTGTGTGGGCCGCACGGGCTCATGGGCTCCACATGGGTAAACCACACAGACTTGTGAGATTATTGGGCCAGGCTATGTAGTTTACACGACCAAGGTCATTTCTTGGCTATGTGGGCCACACGGGGCGTGGGCTCACATGGGCTTGCAATGTAGGCCGTGGGTCCATTTTCACTATTTGACTGTTAAGGTTGCACGGGTCGGTCGAAACGACTGTGGACCTACTGTTGGGTCGGTAAGTATACCTAGACCCTAAACTGTTAAAATGACTGTTTTTCCCTTATGGGGTATAATGTCTGTTTTGCCCTTATGAGGTAAAATGGTTGTTTTGCCTTTATGGGGTAAAATGACCGTTTTGCCTTTTTATGGTAAGATGATTGTTTTACCCCTATGTGGTAAAATGATTTTTTTGCCCTTTTATGGTAAAATGACTATTTTACCCCTATGTGGTAAAATGATTTTTTTGCCCGTTTATGGTAAGATAACTGTTTTACCGCTATGTGATATATGTTTATATTTTAGCATGCTATTATAACTATATTGAATACATGTATAATATTATGACATGTTGCATGATGCATTGCATGGGGATGGGTTTTTATATGATTGGAGGAAGTGTATTATACTAGCAGCTCTGCTGCAAATCACTAATGGCTCTGAGCCTACTATACTGGCAACTCTACTGTAAATACTGTTTAGTGCTGCAACCAATGCTACATGGAGTGTAGGGATGGGTGGGTTGATTTTATCCCCACATGGAGTGTAGGATTGGACGGAGATAGATTGTAGAGGTTGGATGGGTAGGACTTGCATACTGTTTACTATTACTGCACTATTTACTGTTAGTGCAATGGGCCAAGGCCCGAACACATGACTGCTTCTGTATTGAGATGGGCTAAAGCCTAAACTGATATTATTACTATTACTAAAAAGGGCTTAGGCCCAGACTGTGCTTGTTTTCTGACTGTTTGCTTATATGGGATTACACACTGAGTTTTTGTAAACTCACCCATTTGTTTAACTGTACAGGAAATCCTTAGCCTTAGGCGGATCGGTGCTACGAGGGACTCAATGGTGGCCACACAACTGCACTTGCTTTCTTATTTGATTTTTAATTTATAAGTAATTTAATTTGGGTATTTGTTTATGTAATAAGGCCTCTATGTAAATTTGGGTTTTTTATTTTCTTGGGTTTATAACTGCTAGCAATAGGAAAAGACGCGTGTTTTCAAAAAGATAAATGTTTTTCCCAAAACACTACGTTTACGTGACATATTTTAAACCGTAACAAACAATGTTTTAAAAAGTAATAACAATTTTAATACGATTAGCATTTTGCTAAATGACTTGAGTTTTAAACTAAACGAACCTCTATATGAACACACAAAGAGGATAAGTTGAGAATGGGTTTTTACATTATCGTCCTTTACGAAAAACACTTCAATGTGACATCACCAGATTCGGCCATAACAGCCAGGCCAGGTTTGGGGTGTTACATTTAGTGGTATGAGGGCGAAGTTGCAAAATCGATTATGGATTTGGGTTTCTTCCAAAACTTGAAATTTCCAAAAAGAACTGTTTCAAATGATTTGAGAGTATTTTGAAATATTTTCATACTGAATGTGTATGGTACACCAAGTCTCCGCGCCAATCCTGTAAGTTCTCTCTAAAAACGTATTATGATTTTGACTGAAACTGCTATAGATAGGATTACTGAGATTACTGTAGGTAGTATACCATACTGTAAACTCTTTAGTTGTGTATATTGAAACTATAGGGGAACTGGTAGACACGAATAAACATTGTGTTATGCGAAAATGAAACTCTAACTTTTGATACTGTCTACATAAAACATCTATTAATAAACACTAGAACTGGAAACTAACGCATAAAACAGTTAATAAGATAAAACGCAATTCGATTATGAACACCAGAGCTTCTCCCAGAAAGGGTACAACAGGCCGCGGTGGTCGAGCTAGGTTTTATGATTGTGCGGCTGGGGACGACACACTATTCCAAACAATGTTACAGATTTTGGAGATGGTCCCTGGACCCAATCATCGGTCTTTGTGGGTGTGGATCGATTCTGAGCGGCTCCGATCTAGTGGAGCTGAGATTTTTAGGGGTATTGCTAGAGTTGCCCTAAGGTGGCTGAGTATTAGATTGACTCATTGTCTCAGTTTATCTATATATTGTTCTGAAAACACTCAGGTTAATTGTGGTAGTGTTTTGGAATTAGAGTGTGCAGCAGGAGCGTAGTGGTGTAGTCTGCGTATGCAACTCATCTGACAGTTGGAAATTTCAGGGACGAAATTTCTTTAAGGAGGGGTGAATTGTAACGCCCCGAATTTTGGGCCCAGAAGTATTAGGTCTTGAGCATGGGAATAGTTAGGAGGTTGAACATAAATCTTTAGTTGAGTAAGAAAGTGACACACAAGTCTGTATCTGCTTCAGTGGTTATGTGTTCTGGGAAGTGTCTGAGAAGTCTTGGGTTCAAGCCTTGGCTTATACAAAAGTTTTGTTTTTAAAGGAATAAACCCTGTCTCTAGTCAGTAGGCTTATAAATTAATGTGGGAAAAGAATGACAGAATGGGCCTACTGGTCTAAGAGATAAGTGGCGTGTGGTAGTTATTTGAGGTCTGAGTTTCGAATGCTGGTAGGCACATGGAGGTGTTTTATTTTGCTGTTGGCCATGAGAGAGTTCTAGTGTAACCTAAACTTGTGTGTTTGAAGAGTGTGGGGAGTTGTGGTTGAATTTTAGGAGATTATTGTGGAATTTCGGTTGTTAGGTGAATTTGGGGAATGTTTTGTGGAGGAAAATTTGGATAGAATAAGTTGTTTGGAATTCAAATTGGTGGGTGGAATGATGTAAGGAAATTTTCAAGGAATGGATCAAGGGAAGGTAGTGCCGAATTTGAACTCTGTCATTCAGAATTCGACCTTGGCTGGATTGCTCATTTTCAATTTTTGACGATTGCCTTCAGGTTCTTTTTACACTTTGTTTTGATAGCCGAATACGGCTGCTGACCTCTCGGGTATCTTTCATTTTAAGCCTAATTTAGTTATCCTTTTCTCCCTTACTCCTTCTGTAATTGTTCTTTCCCTTCTATTACCCCTTTCTTTATTTCATCTTTGTTTGACTGAATACCCCTTGTGTGTTGGTCGAATATTTCCCTTTTCCCCTTTCTCATCTTTTGGCATTGGGCAACCTCTCTTCTAACTTTGCTTGTTGTTCTGCCGTTTTTTCATCCACGGTTCCTTTTTTTTTTCCTTCAGCAGGCTTGCATTGGCCGAACGAGGTTAGGTGATTCTTTGCTCTATTTCTCCCTTTTTTTTGGCTTTCCTTATCTCTTTCTCTTATTACCGTTACCCCCTCAATTTATTTTGTTAGTTCAATCATTCTCTTCGGTCTTAGTTCACTACATCACTAAATTATACTCTGTACTGCCATTATTTGGTAAGTAAGGTTTAGTCAAGATTATTTTTATCCAAGTACAGGTTTAATAAGAGGGTTATGACCTTCGTGTAGGTGGAGATCAAGTTGATTGGTGTGCCTCATAGGAATCAAGGGTGTGATTTCGATTGGCTTTCAGTAAGGAGAAGTAACTATTTGGATCACTTAGGAACTCTGTTAAGTTCTATTTGTTCTATGAAATATGCAATTGAGTAAATGTCTTTTTGACTAAATTCAGGTATAAGAATATTAGGAACGCGGTTATCTTCGAAACACATCAGATGTGCAAAACACTACTCCTAAGCGTAAATCAGCAAAAGCCAAAATAAGTGACCTTTAATGCTACACAAGCCTGCGCTCGCTCGTGTTGTATTTTGAACGCATAAACATGAGCAATTGAGCGTAGAGGCCACCATGGGCAATTTCATGGGCATAAGCCGTTTTGGGCCATGTTTGGCCGAAATGGGCGATCTGGGCCCTACGGGCTCGTAGGCCCCACACGGGTAAACTACACAGACGTGTGGAGATTATTGGGCCAGGCTGTGTAGTTTATACGACCAAGGTCATTTTTGGAATGTGTAAGCCACACAGGCGTGTGGGCCCACACAGGCCCGCAATGTGGACCGTTGATCCATTTTCACTGTTAAGGTTGCATGGGTCGGCCGAAACAACTGTGGAACTACTATTGGGTCAGTAAGTATACCTAGACCCCAAATTGTTAAAATGATTGTTTTTCCCTTATGGGGTAAAATGACTATTTTTCCCTTATGAGGTAAAATGACTGTTTTGCCTTTATAGGGTAAAATGATTGTTTTGCCCTTATAAGGTAAAATAATTTTTTTGCACTTATGAGGTAAAATGACTATTTTGCCCTTATATGGTAAAATGACTGTTTTGCCCTTTGTGGTAAGATGATTGTTTTACCCTATGTGGTGTATTTTTATATTTTATCATGCTATTGTAACTGTATTGAATACATGTACAATATTATGACATGTTGCATGATGCATTGTATGGGGATGGGTTTCTATATGATTAGAGGAAGTGTATTATACTGGCAGCTTTGCTGCAAATCACTGATGGGTCTAAGCCTATTATACTGGCAGCTCTATTGAAAATACCGTTTAGTGTCGTAACTGGTGCTACATGGGGTGTAGGGATAGGTGGGCTAATTTTACACCCACATGGAGTGTAGGGTTGGACAGAGATAGAGTATAGAGGCTAGATGGGTAGGACTTGCATACTATTTACTATTCTTGTCTTGTTTACTACTCTTTGCCTTTATTCTTTATTCTTGTCTTGTTCTTTATTCTTGCAATGGGCCAAGGCCCGAACACATGACTGTTTCTGTATTGAGATGGGCTAAAGCCTAAACTGATATTATCACTTTTACTAAAAAGGGCTTAGGCCCAGACTGTGCTTGTTTTCTAACTGTTTGCTTATATGGGATTACACATTGAGTTTTTGTAAACTCACCCATTTGTTTAACGGTACAGGAAATCCCTAGCCGTAAGCAGATCGGCGCTGCGATGGACTCAATGGTGGCCACACAACTGCACTTGCTTTCTTATTTGATTTTAAATTTATAAGTAATTTAGTTTAGGTATTTGTTTATGTAGTAAGGCCTCTATGGATTTTAACTTAAATTTGGGTTTTTTATTTTCTTGGGTTTATAACTGTTAGCAGTAGGAAAAGACGCGTGTTTTCAAAAAGATAAAAGTTTTTTTCCCAAAACACTGCGTTCACACAACATATTTTTAAAGCTTTCGCAAAAAATAATGTTTTAAAAAGAATAACAATTTTAATATGATTTGCATTTTGCTAAACGACTTGAGTTTTAAACTAAACGAACCTCTATAAGAACACACAAAGAGGATAAGTTGAGAATGGGTTTTTACAATATCGTACTTTGCGAAAAACACTTCAATGGGACATCGCCAGATTCGGGCATAACATCCAGGACGGGTTTGGGGTGTTACAAAATCACACTTTTATGAAAAATTTTATATCTTTCACAATCTAGTCCTTTTAAGCATTTTCACTGAAAATCATTTAGCAAAAGTCGTTTATTTAACACCCAACATTCATTTTCTACCATTAGACATCAAAACACATGCATATCACTGATGGGTTAATTTTTAAACATGAACCCTAGCTCAAAATAATGGTAGAAATAGGTAAATCGAGTTATCGAGACTTAAAAAATGTAAAGAACATTAAAATCAGGGTTCAAGATCACTTACAAATAGCTTGGAAGCTTGAACCAGACCCTAGCCATGGATTCCATGGTAGATTCGGTTGGTACATGAAGAGGATGGACAAATTTAGCTTATTTTGGCTTTTTAATTCTTTTAATTATTAGATTACCAAAATGCCCCTAACTTAAAAATATTCTATTTCACCCATTTTATGTCTATTTTTGTCCAAAAATTAACCAATGGTCTAATTACCATTTAACAACCTCAAATTTAAACTTTCAAAATAGTTTGACACCTCTAACATGTAGAACTCAACTTTTGCACTTTTTAAAATTTAGTCCTTTTGACTAAATTGAGTGGCCAAATGTCAAAATTTTCAAACGAAATTTTCACGAAATCATCCTGTGAAATTGTAGACCATAAAAATATAATGAAAATAAGTTTTCTTACGTAAGATTTGTGGTCCTAAAACCACTGTTCCGACTAGGCCCTAATTTGGGATGTTATATTTCCAAAGAAATCCCCAAAGTCTTAGCTACATTACTAGCTATGTATGACTGAGTAGACCCTATGTCTATCAAAGCAAGGTAAGGTGCATCAAAAATAAGGAACGTACCGATGATGATGTCAGGAGCATCTTTGTCCTCTCGGTGACGTGCAGCATAAACCAAAACAGGCTGCCTTGCCTCAGTTTGACCAGCACCTTAGCCCGGTGCTTTCTGCGCTGTCCCATACCATTACCACTCCTAGCCTGACCACGACCCCTAGGTGGCTATTGAACTATTCTCTCTTGCTATGCGGGACTTGATGTCGGAGCTTGCACCTGATCAGCCCTCAATGGACACTCCCGAATATGATGCTCTAAAGACCAACATCTCAAACAGGCCCCAATCCACCTCCAATACTCGCCCGGATGATGCTTACCACAATCATTGCATGCCTGTAACCCAGTAGGAGCAATAGAAGAAACAGGGGCTCCCACTCTAACTGGCCTATTAGATATGGCATTTTTCCTAGGCCTCTGCACAGAACTCGAGGGCTTTGAATCCTTCTTATTCTTACCTCTCTTACGGTCCCTATTCTGGTGCTCAGCACGCTTAACATCCGTAGAATTCTTTTCCTTTTCCACCAGAATCATGAATTCGCGCTCCCTTTGCGGAGCTATCAGAACTGTAACACCCTGAAATTGGGCCTAGAATTTTTGGGCCTTGAGCATGGGAGCGGTTGAAGGCAGGTTATAATATTCTGTTGTGTGTGAAAATTTTGTTAATGAAGGCTTGTTTTAGTGGTTAAGTGTGCTGAGAAGTGTTGGAGAAGTCCTAGGTTCAAACCTGGACTCTAGCAAAAATTTTGGTTTAAGGTGAATCAAACCCTGGGTGTAGTAGGTAGGCCTTAAGAATATTGTTTGAGAAATTGTGACACAAAAAGCCTTGTGACTTAGTGGCAAGTAGCGTGTGGAGCATTTAAGGGGAGGCATGGGTTCGAATTCCATGGCAAGCAAAGAGCATTTATTTTGCTAACAGCTGGCAGCAAGAGTTGGTGTTGAATTTAGACTCTGATGATGGAGGGATCCCACATTGAGAAGCTAACATAAGAGTGGATGCGAAGCTGGCTTTAAATAGAGAGAACCATTAGGAGAGTAAGGTACCTTTCTTGGCTGATCCCTTTAGCTTTATGGCGTGCTCGTTTGGGTTTGGCGTCTGCTAAGAGTGCTCGGAGCATGGATTAACTCCAGTCTCCAATCAGGTGTGTATTTCTCACTACTCTAGCTGTAAGATGGCTATTTCGGGCCGCGATGGGCTGAAAGGGGCCATGTGGGCCCAATGGGCCTACGGGCCCAATTGGATAAGTTGTTTGATTGTGTAGTAAATATTGGACTGGGCTAGGTGGATCTCATATCTGTGGCTAGATTTGGGCTAAAAGGGCCACACGAGCGTGTGGGCCCATTTGGGTCAAGAATAGGCTTTAGGCCCATTCGTATTGTTATCCCTGTTTAGAATACTTTAGTTTATCAAATTACTGAAATACCCCTAGGTGTAAATTACCAAAGTACCCCCAGTTTATAAAATTACCCAAATATCAAATTACTGAAATACCGTCGATTGTAAAATTACTGAAATACCCTCGACTTGTAAAATTACCAAAGTACCCTCGATTTACAAAATTACCATTTTACCCTCGATTTACAAAATTACTGTTTTACCCTCGATTTACAGAATTACCGTTTTACCCTCGATTTATAAAATTACCATTTTACCCTTGATTTATAGAATTACCGTTTTACCCTCGATTTACAGAATTATCATTTTACCCTTGATTTACAAAATTACCATTTTACCCTTGATTTACAAAATTACTATTTTACCCTCGATCTATAGAATTACCGTTTTACCCTCGATTTATAGAATTATTGTTTTACCCTCGATTTACAGAATTATCGTTTTAACTTTGATTTATAAAATTACCGTTTTACCCCTAGGGTGTTAAATGATTGTTTTGCCCTTGTGGGCAAGTGACTTACTTGGACTGTGTGGTTGATGGATTTGATTATGAATATATGTTGGTGATATGAATGACTTGACTATGACTGTTTGATTCAAATATGGGCATGATATTCTGATTTTGTATGTTGTATGCCATGACATGTATATCTGTTGCATGGGATACGGGTTATACTGATGGAGGAAGTACTGAAAGTGGCTTGTCCACGTACTGGAGGCTTGGCCTCAACTTACTAATATCTGAGCAGCAATGCTGCAACTGTGGAGTGTAGGGCTGGGTGGGTTGAGCTATTCCCCACATGGAGTGTAGGGCTAGTACGGGTGGAGTGTAGCGGTTGGTTATAGGCTGGGTTGGGATTGCATTCACATTCGGTTCGATTCGTCACCTAATTCGATTACGATTACGTCACCTAATTCTAATTCGATTCGATTCGATTCGATTCGATTCGATTACACACCGATTTTGATTCGATTCGATTCTAGTTCGATAATGTTTCTTATTCTGTAATAGGTTAAAGCCCATCTGGTACTGTCTGTTATAATGGGCTAAGGCCCAATTGGTATTGAAACTGTAAGGCTGGGACCAAACTTTTAATTCTTTTATATGACTGACTGTTCCTTTTATAGTAAGGGATTTCATACTGAGTTTTCGTAAACTCGCCCCATTTATTAACCTTTCAGGTAATTTCTAGCCTTAGACGAATCGGGGCTGCGAAGGGCTCGGAGGAAGCCACACACACTGTTTATGTTACAATTTTGATTATTACTTTTAAATGTTTTATGTGGGTTGTAGTAAAGCCATTGCAATTTTCTGGATTTCAAATTTGGAATTTTATTTATTGTTCTTATAATAGCTAGTATTAGAACACGATTTTCCAAAGCAACTCATCGTTGTTCAAAACATCACGTAACCGTAATTGTTTTTAAATTAAGCTTCCATAATCGCCGGATTTTTACAAAGTTGTTAAGAATGTTATTCAAATTGAGGTTTTCTAACAAGGTTTAAAAAGGGTATAAGTTTTAATTATTAAGAAGGGTTTTTAATGGAAACATGGTTTTCGAAAAACACTTCAATGTGACATGCCAGATTCGAGCCAACTTCCAAGCCGGGTTTGGGGTGTTACAAAAACCCTCAGATTATCCCTTAAGACATCCTCAAACCTAAAACATCTCTCATATTCCAATGCCACCATACCTCGAGCATAGCGGCTCAGCCTCAGAAATTTGGCCTCATACTCGGCCACAGATCTGTCACCTTGTGTGAGGTTTAGAAACTCATGCCTATGACCATCAATGTAGCTGGCTCCCACATATTTGCTCTGAAATGTAGTCTTAAAGAACTCTCAAGTCAAACGGTCAGATTGAGTGCCCTCCTTAACAGTTAACCACCATTGATATACTTCGTTGTGTAGCAAGAAGACTGCACCCTTTAATTTCTGCTCAGCGGTATAGTCCAAATCATCCATAATCCTCTCAGTGGTGTCCAACCAGTACTCAGCCAAATTAAGGGCGACTCCTATGACACCCCTAAACAACTCTGCTCTATTAGACCGAAGTCGCTTAGTCACCGACCCTCGACCCCTAGATCCAGAATTGGGTCTAGCGACCCTATCCAATATCCTCAGTATGGATTGAGATAGTGTGTCGTTCCTGGTCGAACGATTCTGAGACCCAATCTCAGTAGTAGGTGACACCGGTGTCTAACTAGTGTCTAGATTCAGCATGTTGCCCAGAGATGAAGACTCAGCTCGAGCCCTCCTACGGCCTCTACCTCGGCTTGAATGTCACGTCCACAGATACCTTGTGCACTCATTGTGACTTAGAATTTTTATCTACATTAAAAATTTTATGCATCAGTTTTGATATTTATCAACAGATATTTTATGCATCAAGAATCAAAAGTTCAAAGTTGTTTTTGAAAGCTTAGTCTCTATCAGTTTCACTATAATTTCAAAATGTACTACCTATAGTATTTTTCAATTAGACTAACAACCATGTTTACAGAATTTTCTATCAGAAATCAGAAATACTCACTAGATCGGTGCCGAAGACTCGGTATGCCACATTCTTAATTAGAAGGTTTAAAATCATTTGAAAACTAATTTTTAAAACCAAATTTTGGAACCCAATATCCATAGCAAAGTTTTATAACTTGCCTCTAGTACCACTAAATGTAACATCCCAAACCCGGTCTAGACGTTATGGTCAAACCCGAAGGTGTCACAAGAAATGGGTTGGAAAACCGTTGTCAAAGTTAAAAATCTTTCCAGTTCATTAGCCTTTGTCGCTCTTATTAATTTCAAAGCTCTCTTTCATTTGATCATTTAGAGATAAAACGTGTTTTTAGCGGAAGCTTATAAAGTCGTTAAGTTTAGGAAAAACGTTCAATATTTTTAGAAAACATATTTTTAGGCAAAACCGACAAAGTAAAAAGTAAGTAAATCTAAAACCAAAGCCAAAAGTTTAAAACAGTCTAGAGAGACCGAGAAAATACAAACTCTCAAATCTTAACACCAAACTTAAATAAAAACAAAAACAAGTAAAACAGTTTTGGCTAATGGCCACAGTTGAGTCATCCGCTGCACCGATTTGCCTAAGACTTAGGGTTACCTTTACAGACAGATAGAGAAGGGGTGAGCTTAAGTAAAATCAGTGTGTAACCCAGTAGAGTTAAGCATGTACACATACGAAATATCAAAAAACATACAGATCCGCAATCAGGCCTGAGCCCATGTCAGATACAGATACAAATTTGGGCTAGAGCCCATTTCAAAGACAGATACAGTTATAGACAGGCAATCAAATAATAGAATCCTACCCCCATCCTTTACACACCATCTTTGACCATCCCTACACACCATGTGGGGTTTAGAAACACCACCCAGCACTACACACCAGGCTGTACCGATGCGGCATGTATCAGATATAATGCAGCTATGCTGCCAGATATTAGGCGTAATTTTCCTTTTAGAACACTTCCTCCAATATATATATCATCCCAACCCCAATGTCAGATACAAAATAATCAATTTCAAACATACAGATTAACCATGCTCATATGCTTACATACAAATATGACATGCATATACTATTATGCTCAATATAGAATTTTAGTAAAATAGATCATACAGTTTAGGGTTTCATTAGCCCTTACCGACCCTACAGTAGCCCACAGTCATTTAGGATGACCCGTGCAACCTTTGGAAAAAATATAGATAAATTGACCCACACGCCCAGATTGGCCTTGCCCGTGTGGATCACACAGCCTGGCCTAGATATCACAAGCCCGTGTGGCGTACCCGTGTAGGCCCACATGCCCAATTCGGTCTAGCCCGTATGGCTAACACAGTCGCACTCTGGCCATCACTCGGCCATGTCTCGTGCACTGCTTGGCCTTCATTGTTCACACAGTCGTGTCGCTGCACACGGCCTACAACATGGCAGTGTGGCATCGATAGAGAGATCTTTCAACTGTCACCAAATCTTATTTTTCTACATTTTGGGTACACACACCTGGTATCGATTCACTACAAAAACACTTTCGAGACCCCCAGAACCTAAAATCATCCAAAAGACTCCGAATTAATTGTTTAAAATGATAAACAAAACTGATCCCAAACAAGTTATCCAGCAAATTGGGCAACCAAACCTTACCTTCAATCAAATAGTGGCAACTTCCACACAACTAAATCCCCGACGAATGATTTCGAACCTCTGAATCTTCCCCTAATTGAGAATAAGCACAAAAACCCCATTAAAACACCAACCACAAAAACTTAAGATAGCGGCAGAATAGTTACGTACTGAATGGCGTATCAATGTCGAACAACAAGGGAGACAACGGGAAAATAAAAAAAGTGAGGGAAAAAGCAAAGAAAATTTAGCAGAGTAGAATAGAGAATTTTAAACAACGTTAGAATTAGGAAAAGAAAGCCGAAATTTTTGAAAAAGATTAAAATAAAAACAATCAAAATCTGATAACTTCCCCAAATCCCTTAATTATCTCCTCACTAACCCAATAACTCCCAACTCTTTAGAATTTAAATTCCACTAAAACTCTGACACAAAATCGAGCAAAATATCACCACACTCACGCAGATATTTGAATTTAAGATCTCCACACAACATACTACTCCCTTACCACTCGAACCAGGAGGCTCATTCTGATATAATTTACAAATAATTAAATATAAGCCCACTCTCAAACGCAAGGCTTAAATCAGAAAAATATCAAAATTTTCCAAAGGCAAGGCTTGAACTTGGGACCTCACACACACCCCTAGAACACTTACCAATGAAGCAGATACACATTTGTGTCACATTTTCACAAAAGTAGAAATAATAATTTTGTGATGTTATAACACTCATGGTGTAGCCTCCAATAAGATGAAGACTAGACTGACAGATCACAGCATGGGAATATGTAAGTCCATGTGGTAGAGATCCTTGGCAAGATATGACTAAATGCAAGTTCATGGTGAAATCTTCGATACTGTGTAGATCAAACTGGCAAATCGCGACATGAAATTTTGTATAGTTCCATGACGGAGAGACCCATGACACCTTATGTGAAAGTTTGTTGGGATAGTAAACACCTGACTTTGTATGTTGCCTTTGTGGCGTGATCTGTTTGGCCCTTTTGTGGCGTACTCTACTAAGTCTAAGTGGTGAATTACGCATCATAATTGTGGTAAGTTCTAGGTATATTCTGGGTGTTCCTTATTAGATAAGTCTATGATAAGGATATGATTTGTCTGAAGTTGTTTTGGTTTGAAAAGTTCTATGATGTAATTGGATGAGTCTTCAAGGAAATTTCTTGAAAAGAAGTATGGATTTGTATGCTCGATAATAGTATCCGTAGTGGATATCTGTCAATTTAAGAATGGCGTATTCTTATATATCTAAGTGTCTATTGGTCTGATTTTGTTTGTATTTTATAAGGTTGAAAGTTTGGGATGTTTGATATCCACCATATATGAACAGTGTTATGTTTCAGTTCTGGAATCATATATTTGCGCTATTTGTTAACTTGGGTATTATTGTGCTTGTAACAAGAGTGGTGAGCAATGTTTCTGTGACAGCCCTATCCTGACCCTAGTCGGGAAGTGGTTTCGGGACCGCTAAACCAAGTCGTAGAAATAATTGAATATAATATTTATGTCTAAAATATGTGATCATGCATGTATGAAATTTGAATGCTTTGATTTTTGTCAATTTGAATGTGTTTCTAAATAAAAAGGACTTATGTGAAAAGCTTTGAATATATGTGTGGCTTATTTTAAGTGATTAATTATTGAATGATGCAAATAAGTGGGTTTGCATGTCAATTTGCCACTTTTAATGTTAGTGGCCGGCCATGATGGTTTTGATGAGCAAAATAAGCATATTTTATATGTATAATAATGAATTGATATTTTTTTAAAGTAGCTTATTGATATATTCATTATTATATAGTTTATTGATAAAAATAAAATAAGAATTTGGTGAAGAAAACAAGAACTCATCTTTGTTTCTTCACTTAGCTGAATTTCATAAAAAGAAGAAGAGTGAAGGATGGTTTTGGGACCGTTCGGTCAATTGGAGGCAAATTTGAAGGTAATTTGATGTGGTTTTGTAAATTGTTGATGAATTTGTGTTTCTCTTCTTTTTCTAGCTGAAACCCATTGATAAATTTAGTTTATGAGTCATTTTAGATTCGGCCTTAGTGAAAATGAGTGAGGAAATTTGAGTTGAGGAGAGAAGATAGTAAACGAATGTTCAATGGACAATTTGATACCAAAATTCATATGTTTATGAGCTTGTTTTTGAAAAGTATGTTACATGTGAGTGATTAGTTCATGAAGGGATTTTCGGTTATGTTTGTGTTGTATGAGTAATGGATTGTTGAGTTCATGCTATTATGAATAAAATTGATTAAGAGAGGCTTGAGATAATTAAATATGCATGTTGGTGGTAAGATGAGCATTCGATTTTTATCATGGAAGCATAAGGAGCTTGTTAAAAGTTGAATTTTATAAAAGTTAAATGTGTGTGTGCTTGTGCTAGTGCCGAATGTGCCTTGGGTGATTTAGCATTGAGTTTGGTGTTATATGAATTGAGTTTTATGGTTTTGGAATTTTTTTAAAAAATAATAATAATATAATAATAATAAAGTTTTAGTAATTTTACATGTGTTTGCTGAATCTAAAACTAAGGAAATGCATAATGAACATTCGGTTTTGGACTTTTAAGTGTTGTTAAATACTTTAAATAATATATATAAGTAGCTTTGATATGTGAAATTCGGCCAAGTGGTTATAAGCATGATTTTAGAAATTCAATGATATTTGGCCAATTTGAATAATTCATGGCACCTCAAGCAAATTAGTTTTAGATGTTATTAAATATTGAAGATTATTTAAGCATATTACCAAATGTGATTTTAGTTAATGATTCGGCTATGAGTGCTGATTTTGTTTTATAATTAGCCGAATGTGTATATGTATGCTATGAGGTGGTTTAGCTTAAAGAAAATTAAGGTGCTCGGAAGGTGATTGCTGTGGATAGTTTAAGTAATGAAATTTAATTTCTGTTATGTAAAGTGATGACATTGCCGTTTGTAAATTGAGTAGTTAAAATTGTTGATTGAGCATCAAGAGCTTAAGAGGACAAACTCGGATCAAGGAAAAAATGAAGGTAGTCGTGTAGTCGATATAGCCGTACGATAACTTTTGAGGTAAGCTCTTAAACGATTAAGTTGAATTTATGTGTTTAAAGATTAAATGAATATAGAATAAAGTTTTAGTATATGTGATATATAAATATATATATATTTTCGAATGATTAATAATGTTCATAATATGAGCCGAAAATGGCTAGCTTACTCGATTGAATTGTGCATGGAAATGAGGTATATGCTAAAAGAGTTTTAGAGAATGATATATGATCTCTGTGTTTCGGTTAAGTAATGGTAAATAGAATGAGTATGAATTTAGTGAGGACTATGTGTGATAGCCAAATGTCTTATGAACTAATATGTGTGAATGGTATTTTGAATACATGAGATAAGATGGAATAACCGAAAGCATCATGAGTTAAGACGTGAATAAAATACTATGAATTTCTTGTAAATGCCGAATAGTGAATACATTTGGCTATGAAATTATGCTTTAAATTCTTGAATGTATTTGAAATCAATATAAGGAAATGGTATTTTAATAAATTATGTGATGAAATTACCGAATGAATTATGAGATAGATTGTGGATTAATGTTACAAAGTAAGTGAAACTATTAATTTGATTAGGAAATTGAAGAAGGGAAATTGAGATCTTAGTAAGTTCTTAAGTGTTTGAACTTTTGGAAATTTAAGAGTAAATTGTAATAGATCTGCTTGGGACAGCAGCAATAACGTGATTTTGGAAAATCACCATAAATTGTGGGAGTGGAGTTAGAAGCTGAATAAATTATGTAATTAAAGCTTAATGAGCCTAGTTTCTAATGAAGTCAATGAGAACATATTTTGACTTCTGTACAATTAGAAATTTGATTCGTAGTAAAGGGTGGTCAGACTAGTCAAACAGTGAAACAGGGGAAAAGTTTAAGAAAAATCTGGTATTGATTGGCCAAACTAAAAATTTTGAAACTTTTATGGATAAAATATATATGAGTCTATTTTCAGGGAAATTTTATGGCAATTGATTTGGAGTTTCGTAGATCCAATTATAAATAATTTAATGACTGTTGCTCAGGAAGACAACTTGTATTGAATTTGTGATTATGTTGTAAACATTGATAAAACTGTTTGAGTTGCTTATAAGATGTTGATTAAAACCATATGTGAATTTTGAATTGTGACATTAGGAAATGATATATGAGTGTTAGATGGATCTTTGATGTTAAAATATGTGAAATTATAAGTTTATAAGTATTGAATTATTGGAGATGAACATGTCATTGCTGAATGTAAAATAAAATGTTAAATAATTGTAATTAAGGACATGTTTGATTAAATATTGGTAATCAAAGTATCGAATCCATATTAAAATGAGGCTATAAGCCATGAATGGCTAGTATACCTAGTCGATTTTGATATGATGAAATTGATGTACAAGATATGTATATGTGGTGAGGCCGAAATGGCTATTATTAAATGTGTGCAAGTTATCTGAATGGCCTTTATGAAAATGTGTGCTATCTTCTTTGTATAGTGAGGCTGAATGGTTACTTAGAAATGTAATATGGCTGAGTGGTTATTTAAATGAAAGAAAAGTATATGATGTATTAGCTTGCGTATGTGGTATGACCGAATGGGCAAGTGTGAGATGTACATATGTTTATGTGTATATAATGAGGCCGAATGACCAATTGTGAAAAGTGTGTATTATTAGATATTTGATGAGGCCAAAGTTAGTAAAAAGTATATAAAATAAATTGTGCTGAGATTGTATCCGGGTTTAAAGTTCCGTAGGCTTCGTGCTGGTGTTATGTTCGGGTTTTATACCTCACAGGCCAAGTGCTAGTGAATTTGATAAAGTATATGACTACGAGATCCTATGCTAAGATGATAAATTGAACTCGTATTAGACATTAAGTGATTCAGGTATGTGATATATATATTATATATGTGAGATTGATCTGATGGGAATTAAGAATGTGTAATGAGAAGCATATGAAAAGATGTTGTAAATTCATATGTATATTTGTATATGTGTGCATTCAGTTATTATGCAAAGTTACAAGATAGTTTTCGATATGCCATTTAACTATGAATGTTGAAAGTAAGTGTGGGTAAGAAGTGATACACTAGTGAAATTTGAAAGAATTAAAGTTAATCCGGAAGCTTGTAAATACTATGTTTATATGAGTTTGAGTATAAACGGAGTAAAATGATATGTGTTTGTGCATAATCGGCCAAATAGTATTGTACTCAGAAAGTGTTATGTGATTTCAAACATTTGGTTTGTTTTTTTTTTTAAGTTCAACTGTTTAAATTGCTTAAGACTTACTAAGTTTATGAAAGCTTACTTTGAATGTTATGTTTCTCTGTTTATTTTTGTAGATCGTTGACTCTTACTATTAGCTCGGGGATCCTCAGCACTTCGTCACACTATCTACTACTCTGGTAATCATCTGATTTGGACTTAGCTTATGGCATGTATAGGATAGACTATAAGTAGAATGATATTTTGACTATTGTATATAAGCCATGCGAATATGGCATCTTATGGAAGTTTACTTTTATAAGTTTTAAATTCGATCTTTGTTTGTGTCTATTAGTTATATAAATAAATGATCTTTTATTTAAGAAAAGGTTCAAAATTTTACTATTCTGATCCGATTCCTAATTTCTGGTAACGTCTCGTCCTATTCCGGCAACGGTTACGGGATAGGGGTGTTACAGTTTTTGAATGATTCGGTTGGTTCATTATTAATATAAGCTTGTAAGTATCCATCAGTGAATAGTATCTGAATAAAGTGGGCTTTGCAGAGGTATTCTTTTGAAAAGTAATTTCATTGTTCTAAGAGAAAGAAGGTATTTTTATATTGTTTGGAAAGATCTGAAGTCAGCAGGCAGTTAAGTGGGAATCAGTACATTATGTATAGTAGTTGGCTTATAGGTGCAAGTCCAACTGCTTGGCTGTTTACATTTCAGGTGTTGATGAAGATGTGTTTGCTAGGGGAGACCAAGCCAAGAATGCGGCATGGAAGTGGCGAGTTATGATATTATGCATACAAGGAACGTCTTAGGATTTGAGTACAATAGGATTATGCTTATTTGTGTCTGTTTTCAGTAAACTCTGTGTTATAATTAAATTATGATAAGTATAATGTATTATATTATTTTCAAATACTTTTGTTTTTTTTAAATTGAGTCTTTAATTAAAATAATAAGTAATATGTGTTAAGTAAGGAGTATCTTTCAAATCCTTTGAAATTTTGCTAAGTTATGTGTAGTAAAATCTGAGATCTGGACCCAATGAATCGAGTCAGGTTGAGCACGTTTTAAACAATTCTATCAGTTTCTAGTTTGAGAAGAGAATTTTTGTTTTCGCCCAAAAAGAAAAGAAAACTATTTCTAGTTTCTATGTTTGATTCATATTGTTCAAGCCTATACTTGAAGCAATTCGTGGTACAAGAATATTAGAGAAGATTGTTTTGTTGAAAGTAGGGAACGACAAGGATCCTTCTGTTCGAAAACACAGGTATGATTTTGATCTAGGTTTTATTGTTATAAATATCCCAAACCAAATAAGTTTTCAAAATTTTTAGTTTCTGTAGTGCAAGTAAACCATTTCCAAAGTAGATTTTTTTCCAATAGAAGGCCAATAATAAAATATTTAATTGAAACTAACAAAAGAGAATAAAAATATAAAAGTTTTGATGAACACTTCTAACCTAGAAAAGTGACAATAGAAAAATAACAATGTTTGAAAAATTATCTGATCCCTAATTCTAGTTGTTGTCTAATGTTATCTCATTGTTGTTTAGGTTAACTATAAGGTTGTATTTATACTCTCAAACTAATAAACAAGTTATTTAAAATGGTATCCCTATAGAAATTAACAGCTAAATGTTTATAAAAGTCAATCTTTCACTAATTGCTCTTCATAAATTCTGTAGATTTTGTAGTTACAAAAGCCCGAGTTATGACACTGAGGGTTGAGTGTCACAACACACCAAGTTAGAGGACTTGGTGTTGTGACATGGTCTCCTAAAGGTCGCAACATTTTCTTGTGATCGAGGCAACTCCTTAGTAGGTCAAATAGGTGAGAGTCGTGACATATCAAGTCAAAGAGGCATGAGTCACGACATGGCAAGTCAAAAGGTTGTGACTCTAACACCCAAGATTGTGGGTTGCAACACTGAGCTCCATGCTTTACTTCCTTCCATTTACCTCTTCCATTAAGCCTTACAAATACCTTTAGTTCATGATATATTCATTAAAAATATAAAGAAAACATGCTAGTAGGCACATTTAAAGTAAATCCTAACATTAATGCAAAAAACTATCAATAAGACTTTAAAAGATGCTTGAAACAAGCTTCTTATGTGTGAAAGGAGCTTAATTTGTCATATCAAACTACTATGTATCACATATATAATTAGGGCTTAAAAAATTGTGATTAAGTTTTGAATTTTTGTCTATTATTACAACACTATTTAGTCATGGAATCAATCCACTAAAAGTACCATGATTGAACTCACCTTTATTATGTACCATTGTGAAAGAAACTTGTAATTTTGCTCGTCCAATGACCTTGTCATTAGTGTGTTACCCTCATAGGATATCTTTTATCTCTTTTGATTAATTTTGTTCACCCAATATGATATTATTTCATCTTATAGTAACTATTGCATCTTTCTTCTTGAAAAAGTCTATTACTAACTTATAGTAATAAAATCATTTATCCTAAACAAATGACCTGTGGTCACGTTTCTTTTCCATCAACTATACAATGCCAATGAGATGACATATTTTATCTTTTTTTAGGCTATGAATTCCAGTACTTTAGGTAAAATTATGCCATACATAAGTTGTACATCTAACATATCAGCTTTCTGCTCTATTACCAACTGAATATAGGCTTTTAATATATCATTGTATACAAGTTACATACAAATAGTCAGTTACTTACTCAGGATTGAGGTAAGCCATACCATGAACATCACAAGTGAATAAAATCACATATGGATCTAGGATAGATTCAACTTGGTCATGTCTGATGTATTGTCAGTCTAGACAATCACACTTATGTTTCTATCTTTTTAGGAGTCATCTGCTATGATACCCAAGATGAGGTATCTCTCCAATTGGACTTGATAGGCAACATAATAGCTCTTTGAATCAATTTTCTCAATATTGATTATTCAGACTACAGACCATTTAGATTACCTAGTAATATAAGTTGCCTTCTCGTATCACAATCCTACCACCTAACGCAACTTGATAGTAGTTAAAAATTAAGTAATTAGTAAACCAATATTTTCTTATACATTTTGTTTTGCATGAAAATTTGTTGAGGACAAATATAAAATGTAACATCCCTAACCCGTATCCATCGTCAGAACTGGGTTATGGAGCATTACTGGAGCTTTCAAAACATTTATGAATAGTTCACATTAATTACTATTTATTTACTAAAATTAATCATAACATCCCTTAAATGGACCCTTGAGGTCCAAAATGAGTATTTGAATCAAGTTAGAATTGATCGGAAACTCCAAGAATTTTTCATGAAATATCAAAAATTTTCAAAGTTGCAGGGCTCACACACCTTTGTGGTCCAAGGGACATGTGACAGCCCAAAATTGACCCTAGTCGGGATGTGGTTTCGGGACCACAAAACCGAGGCATAAAAATAATTTAAAATTTATTTTGATGCCTATGATATGTGTTAATTTGTGTGTGACATTTTGATGTTTCGATTTAGTGTTATAAATGCAATTTCACTAGAAAGGACCTAGTAGTGAACTTTGAAAGTATGATGGGAAATGTGTGATGACTAGTTGCTCATGCATGCAAAAATAAGGATTTGCATGTCAAATTTCCCCCAACATGAAGTGGCCGGCCATGGCAAGAGAGGATGGGCAAAACATGTCATGAAACATGTTTTGTTGGTGCATTAGGGAGAAATAATAAACAAAGGTGTATGGGTAAGAAAAGAATGAAAAAAATGTGTGTGAGTGAGGTAATCCCCCATTGCCGTGAGTTGTAGAGAAGGAAAGAAAAAAATTTTGTTCATCCTTTCTTTGAGCCAAAACTAAGGAAAAGGAGGATTTTTGCTTCATGCTTGGTTTGGAAGAGATCTAGAAGGAGATTTGGCTAAGTTTGCATCAAGATTAAGGTATGTATGAGGTTGTGTTAGGAGTTTCATGCATGTTTTGGTTGCTAACTTGATGTGAATGTTAGCCATGGCTCAAATCTTTGTTAAGCCATGGAAAATGGTATTTGGCCAAAGTTGTTATGGTGATAAAGCCATTGCATGCTAAGTGTGAAGCTTGATGATGATGCATGCAATGATGGATTGTCTACTCTTGAGTAAGATTTTGAGCTTTCTTTTGTTTTATCATGATTGAAGTTGAAAAGGAGCATGATTGTCATATTCGCCATGATGCATTCATGAGCATGGTTCATGCTTCTTGCATGTTAGTTAAAATTTGTGTTTTGGATGGCTATGGACACCTTGAAATTCGCCATGCTCATATATGTATATATATGTTTGCACATGATGTTTTGGTTATGAAGGAAGTGATGAATAAGTTTGTTTAAAGAAGAAGATGTTGAAGAATAATTGTGAAATTTGCAAGCACAATTGCCTAGCACACATATAAGTGCTTGATGCTATATTATAAGTTTTGAGCCACAATATGCAAAGCATTAACTAGTAAAATGCATGCTGTTTTTGTGAGGTATTAAGTGCATAATTGGCCTCAACATGTACATGAATATTCGGTCTTGGGTAGCCTATTAAAGGCCTTAGCATTTCCTTGATGCTCGAATAAATTGTATTGAATTGCTTGATGTAGTATAAAATGTGCATGACCATTGTGTATTCAAGCTAAAGGGTGGCCATATGACCATTTAAACTCCTTGTCATATTCGCCATAAGCTAGCACAATGAGGTTTTAATAAATTGAATTTGTTTGAATTAGCTCAAGAGCTTAGAGGGCCACAATTGGACAAGGGAAGGAGAAAGTGATCGAATAGCCGAAAAAGCCGTTCGACAACATCCGAGGTAAGTCCTCAAGAAGTGACCCTACTTGAATTATGTGAAATAAAGTATGGATGTGTATTGATTATTGATTATGTGTGCATGAGTATTTGAATTCTACCCGGCTAAGTCCCAAGGCGAATATGCTTGTGACTATAATTGCGTTTGAGCCTTAGTAACGAAAATGAAATATGTATGTCCAATGATAATTGATGTATGTGTTCATGGGAAATTGAATGATATCCGGCTAAATCCAAGACAATTATGCTGGAAATTATATCGGGTTAAGACCAAAGGCAATTGTGCTAGTGGCTACATCCGGCTAAGACCAAGGCATTCGTGCGAGACATTCTATCCGGCTAAGACCAAGGCATTTGTGCACATGGTTATATCCGGTTATATTCAAGAATCTTGGGCTGGAGGTGAGTGTTGGTTGCTGTAATAAATTCAATGAGTACACTCGAAAAGCCCAAAGAATGAGGTGCGTTTATATGTGCATTGGAAAGTCGACATGTTTGAGCAACATTCGCTCAATCGACTAATGAATTTCAGTTATTGAATTGATTGATACTTTGTGAAATTATATAATGATGAAGTGTGAAGTAAGAATGTGTATTAATGAAATGATGCATTTGGCTATGTGAATGTATTGCTGTAATTAGAGTTGATTATATTCCTTGAGACTTACTAAGCATAAAATGCTTACCCGTTGCTTTGGCTCTCGGTTTTCTAGATTTCGCTCAAGCAATCGGATTTGGGATCGTTGAAGTCAAGTCATCCACACTATCAAGCCTCCATTTTGGTATAAATTTTTGGTTGAACTTGAGATGGCATGTATAGGACTACCCTTGTTGGTTAAATATGTTGTGATGTATATATATACGGCCATGCGAAAATGGCTCGAAAAAGGAAGCATGAACTTAGACTATTTGTGGTTTGTATGTATATATTTGGTGTCATGATGTGGCTATGGATTGGAAATGGGAATGTTGGTCACATGATCAGCCATTGGCATGGTTAAAATGATCATATATGAACCTATGTATGGCAAGACTAGTTGGTTCATGGAGACTACCAAATAGGTAAGACCTACCTTAAAACAGATGCTGCCAGCTGCAGTGACGTGAATGTGAAAAATCACCAAAATTTGTAGGAATGGTATTAAATAGTGAATAAGCTATGTAAATGAACCTTGATGAGTCTATTTTCATATGGAAGAAACGAAATGGTCATAGGAGTTACATGTTAAGAGATATTAAGGCTATTGTGAGACAGGGCCAGAACGGTTTCTGGGTCCCCTGTCGCAACTTTAAAAATTTACTATAAATTATCCAGAAAGAATTAGGAGTCATGCCTTATATGTACAGATTCCATTTTGAGTCTAGTTTCATTAGAAACAAACGTCACCAGTGTTAAAGCCCTGTACAGAGTGATATTCAAGTTATAACGCGCGAAGGTCAGAGCAGTCGATCCCTGTAACATGGGTGACTTTAACTAATGAACTGTACCAATTGGCCCGACCAAAAATTCTAAAAATAAATCCATGGATGGATATATGAGTCTAAATTCAGGGAAAATTTACGAAACCAGTTTCCGAGTTTTGAAACTCGAGATATGATTTTTAAGGCGACAGTGACGCAGTTTTCCAGCCTGACTGGAAATGTCAAATTGGTGGGCAAAACATGTGAACTTGGCTTGTTAACCCCTCGTGTCCGACACCGGCGATGGTCTCGGGTTCGGGTGTTACAATTTTATTTGTATCGAGCCACGGTTTAGTCGATTCTAGGACTACCGTGATGTGTTTGGGCTCTAGCTATACATGCCATTAAATGATGAATCGATAGTGTGGTGATTTACGACAATTTGACTTTGTGTTTGTTTATAGCAATGGATCCGATCCCAACCGAAGCGATAGCTGATGATGTGGAGAGTGTGGCGCTTGCTCCAGCGCAAGGGACAGCGCCGGCGGACTCTCAACCTATGGCCAGCAATCCGAATGACGAGGCTAGGCAAGCCTTTTATAGTGTGATGAACGAATGGTTTAATCAATACATTCGAACTAACACTACTGTTCCACAACCTCCATTCCGGACAAATGCAACCCCGCACCTATAATACCTCCGTGATGACCAAATAAGGTCAAGTAAGCCCCAATCGATAGGATTCAAAACATGGGGCCACTGAATTTAAGGCTACGGATGATGATGATGCCGAAGCGAGCTGAATTTTGGTTGGATAACACTATCCGGTGCTCGACGAGCTATCCTGTACACCCGATGAGTGCTTAAAGTGTACCATCTCCTTGCTACGTGAGTCCGCCTACTATTGGTGGAGTACTCGACTTCGTGGTGCCTAGAGAGCAAGTGACTTGGGAATTCTTTCAAACCGAGTTCAAAAAGTATATCGATCGAGATTCATCGACCAAAAGCGGAGGGAATTTCTTGATCTTAAGCAAGGTTCTATGTCCGCTTCTGACTACGAACGAAAGTTTGTGAGGCTTAGCCGACGCTGCGAGAATGCATTTCATCCGAAGCTATTATGTAAACGCTTCGAGGATGGGCTGAATGATGATATAAGGATGTTTGTTGGCATTCTCGAGATACGAGAGTTCGTAGTACTTGTTGAGCGAGCTTGTAAAGTCAAGAGCTTAGAAAGGAGAAACAAAAAGCTGATGTGGGAACTGGAGAATTCGAAGAGGTCCTCGGAAAGTCTCTTCAACAAGCATCGAAGAGATTTCGAGATGATGCGAGCCGGTCTAGAGGCGTTTGGGCTTTTCTAGACGAGGACGCGATCGACCCCGTGACCACACGAGTCACTTGATCGATGGTGGAAATGATCGCCGAGAGGGCGGAGTGTCCACATTGTGGCAAATGGCATTCGGGAGCTGTTGGTTTCGTGATCGCTCTGCTATAAGTGTGGATCGGCCGACCACTTTATGAAGGATTGCCCGAGGATGCTTGAGCAGAATGTGAGTCGAGTGGAAACCCGGGTGCTACCATCGCCGAGGTAGGCCACCTAGAAATATGGGCAATGTCGTTGGCGGTCGAGAGGATCTAGAGATGCTACCATCGATCCGAGGCTCGTGCTCCTGCAAGGACTTATGCCATAGCCGCGCGTGAGGATCTTGCCTCTCGGATGTCATTACCGGTACTTTCACTCTTTTCAATACAAATGTGATTGCTTTGATTGACCCTGGTTCTACTCATTCATATATATGTGAAACCTTAGCATCCAAGAAGACTTTGCCTATTGAGTCTCTTGAGTTTGTAATTCAGTGTCAAACCCTTGGGTCATTACGTGCTTGTCAACAAAGTGTGCAAGAAAAGTCCCCTAGTGTTCCGAGGTTCTTGTTTTCCGCGGACTTGATGCTTTTTCCGCTCGATGAGTTCGACGTTATTCTTGGTTTGGATTGGTTGACCATGCACGATGCGGTTGTAAATTGCAAGAGCAAGACTATCGATTTGAGGTGCGCGAATAATGAAATAATTCGGGTTGAGTCTACGGACTTAAAGGGTTGCCACCGTAATATCGTGATGTTGGCCCGAAATATGTAAGAAAAGGGTGCGAAGCGTACCTTGCGTCGTGCTTTCGATGACAAGGAATCGAAAAAGAAACCCGAATCTGTGCCCGTGGTTTGTGAATACCGGATGTTTTCCCAAGAATTGCCGGTTTACCACTGTTCGGAAATAGAATTTGGCATCGAATTGGTACCGGTACCACTCAATTCGATAGCTCCGTATCGTATGGCACCAACGGAATTAAAGGAGTTGAAAGCTCGGTTGCAAGAATTGGTGGATAGAGGTTTTGCTCGCCTGAGTTTTTGCCTTGGGTGCGCCAAGATTGTTCGTGAAGAAGAAGGATGGAACCATGCGGTACAGCATCGACTATCGTCGACTTAATAAAGCGACGATAAAGAACAAGTATCCGTTGCCACGTATTGATGACTTGTTCGATCAACTGAAGGGAGCCTCGGTGTTCTCGAAAATAGATTTGAGATCGGGCTATTATCAATTGCGAATTCGAGATTCGGACGTGCCCAAGACGCCTTGAGCGAGATATGGTCATGTGAGTTCCTAGTGATGCCGTTTGGGCTCACTAATGCCCCTGCGGTATTTATGGATTTGATGAATCGGATCTTTAGACCATATTTGGATCGATTCGTAGTCGTGTTTATTGATGACATCTTGGTCTATTCAAGAAATGAGACCGAACATCTTGAACACCTGCGGTTAGTGCCGCAAATTTTACGGGATAAGCAATTATATGCTAAGTTCACAAGTGTGAGTTCGGTTAAGAGAGGTTAGCTTCTTGGGTCATGTGGTATCTGCATCGGTATTCGAGTCGACCGAATAAAATTTCAGCCATACTTAATTGGAAGCCTCAGAAATATTACCGAGGTTCGAGCTTTTGGGGCTTCTTGGTTATTACCGACGATTTGTAAAGGATTCTCAACGATAGCCACGCCGATGACGGCTACTCCAAAAGGATGTTAAGTTCGAATGGACGGAGAAATGTCAAAAAGTTTCGATCAATGAAAACTTATCCGATGAAGCCCCAATTCTAGTGCAACCCGAGTCCGCAAAGAGTTTGTCATCTATAGCGACGCCTCCCTACTTGGATTAGGTTGTGTATTGATGCAAGAGGGTCGAGTTGTGGCCTATCGTCGAGGCAATTAAAGCCACATGAGAAAAATTATCCGACTCATGATCTCGAATTGGCGCCATCGTGTTCGCCTTAAAGATATGGCGATATTACTTATTTGGTGAAAGGTGCCATGTGTACTCGGATCACAAGAGTCTCAAATATCGATGACCCAAAGAGACTTAAATCTGCGACAAAGACGTTGGCTCGAGTGTTAAAGGATTATGAGTGATCATTGATTATCACCCGAAAGGCGAATGTGGTTGCGGATGCCTTGAGTCGTAAATCATTATTCGCTTTACGAGCGATGAACGTGCACTTGTCTGTCCAATCCGATAGTGTGTTAGTAGCTGAATTGAAAGCCAAACCACTATTGATACATCAAATTCGAGAAGCTCAGAAAGTCGACGACGAGTTGGCTGCAAAACGGGCTGAGTGTGTTCCGAACAAGGACTCGGAATTTCAAACGACGATGACGATTGTTTGAGGTTCAAAAGTCGTCTGTGTGTTCCAAAGAATTCGGAACTCATTTCGATAATTCTGAATGAAGCCCATTGTAGCTGAATGGCAATCCACCCGGGGAGTACGAAGATGTACAATGATTTGAAACGTCGGTTTTGGTGGCATGGTATGAAGCGAGACATCTCCGACTTTGTTTTGAGATGTTTAATATGTCAACAAGTGAAAGCGGAACATCAGGTGCCTTCAGGATTACTTCAGCCAATCACGATACCCGAGTGGAAATGGGATCGAGTCACAATGGACTTTGTATCCGGACTGCCATTGTCAGCAAGTAAGAAGGATGCGGTTTGGGTCGTGGTTGATATATTGACTAAGTCGGCTCACTTTGTCCCCGTACGTACGGATTTTTCAATGGACAAATTGGCTGAATTGTACGTTTCTCAGATTGTGAGATTACACGGGGTGCCTATTTCCATCGTGTCGGATAGAGATCCGAGATTTACCTCACGATTTTGGAAAAAGTTGCAAGAAGCTTTGGGTACCAAGTTGCATTTCAGCACCGCCTTTCACCCCCAAACCGATGGTCAATCCGAGCGGATAATTCAGATACTTGAGGATATGTTAAGATGTTGCATCCTCGAGTTTAGTGGTTCATGGGAACGGTATTTGCCATTGATTGAATTCGCTTATAACAACGACTTTCAATCAAGTATTAAGATGGCACCTACAAGGCTTTGTACGGTCGTAAATGCCGTACACCATTGTTTTGATCGAGCTTGGTGAAAACAAGATTTTCGGTGGATTTGATTAGAGATCTTGAATGAAAGTGAAAGTAATCCGTGAAAGTCGAAGATAGCCTCCGATCGTCGGAAGTCGTGCGCGAATCTGAGCGTAAGGATATCGAGTATCGTGGGTGATAAAGTGTTTCTCAAGGTATCGCCTTGGAAAAAGATACTCGATTCGGCCGTAAGGGCAAGCTGAGCCCGAGGTTCATTGGGCCATATGAGATATCCGAAGCGAGTCGGTCCAAGGCATATCGTTTGATTTTGCCCCGAACTCAAAAGGTTCACGATGTCTTTCACGTTTCGATGCTTGACGCTATAGATTCGATCCATCGCACGTGATTAGTCCATCGAAATTGAAAGTCAAGCTAATATGAGTTATGAGGAAGAACCGATTCGTATCCTATCACGAGAAGTGAAAGAGTTGCGAAACAAGCGGGTTCCGCTTCGTGAAAGTGTTATGGCTCAAGCACGGGATAGAAGAAGCTACTTGGGAGACCGAGAACTCTATGAAAGAGCGATATCCAAACCTATTTACGGTAAGATTTTCGGGACGAAAATTTCTTAAGTGGGGAGAGTTGTGACAGCCAAAATTGACCCTAGTCGGGATGTGGTTTCGGGACCACAAAATCGAGGCATAAAAATAATTTAAAATTTATTTTGATGCCTATGATATGTGTTAATTTGTGTGTGACATTTTGATGTTTCGATTTAGTGTTATAAATGCTAATTTCACTAGAAAGGACCTAGTAGTGAACTTTGAAAGCATGATGGGAAATGTGTGATGACTAGTTGCTCATGCATGCAAAAATAAGGATTTGCATGTCAAATTTCCCCCAACATGAAGTGGCCGGCCATGGCAAGAGAGGATGGGCAAAACATGTCATGAAACATGTTTTGTTGGTGCATTAGGGAGAAATAATAAACAAAGGTGTATGGGTAAGAAAAGAATGAAAAAAAAAATGTGTGAGTGAGGTAATCCCCCCCATTGCCGTGAGTTGTAGAGAAGGAAAGAAAAAAATTTGTTCATCCTTTCTTTGAGCCAAAACTAAGGAAGAAGGAGGATTTTTGCTTCATGCTTGGTTTGGAAGAGATCTAGAAGGAGATTTGGCTAAGTTTGCATCAAGATTAAGGTATGTATGAGGTTGTGTTAGGAGTTTCATGCATGTTTTGGTTGCTAACTTGATGTGCATGTTAGCCATGGCTCAAATCTTTGTTAAGCCATGGAAAATGGTATTTGGCCAAAGTTGTTATGGTGATAAAGCCATTGCATGCTAAGTGTGAAGCTTGATGATGATGCATGCAATGATGGATTGTCTACTCTTGAGTAAGATTTTGAGCTTTCTTTTGTTTTATCATGATTGAAGTTGAAAAGGAGCATGATTGTCATATTCGCCATGATGCATTCATGAGCATGGTTCATGCTTCTTGCATGTTAGTTAAAATTTGTGTTTTGGATGGCTATGGACACCTTGAAATTGACCATGCTCATATATGTATATATATGTTTGCACATGATGTTTTGGTTATGAAGGAAGTGATGAATAAGTTTGTTTAAAGAAGAAGATGTTGAAGAATAATTGTGAAATTTGCAAGCACAATTGCCTAGCACACATATAAGTGCTTGATGCTATATTATAAGTTTTGAGCCACAATATGCAAAGCATTAACTAGTAAAATGCATGCTGTTTTTGTGAGGTATTAAGTGCATAATTGGCCTCAACATGTACATGAATATTCGGCCTTGGGTAGCCTATTGAAGGCCTTAGCATTTCCTTGATGCTCGAATAAATTGTATTGAATTGCTTGATGTAGTATAAAATGTGCATGACCATTGTGTATTCAAGCTAAAGGGTGGCCATATGACCATTTAAACTCCTTGTCATATTCGCCATAAGCTAGCACAATGAGGTTTTAATAAATTGAATTTGTTTGAATTAGCTCAAGAGCTTAGAGGGCCACAATTGGACAAGGGAAGGAGAAAGTGATCGAATAGCCAAAAAGCCGTTCGACAACATCCGAGGTAAGTCCTCAAGAAGTGACCCTACTTGAATTATGTGAAATAAAGTATGGATGTGTATTGATTATTGATTATGTGTGCATGAGTATTTGAATTCTACCCGGCTAAGTCCCAAGGCGAATATGCTTGTGACTATAATTGCGTTTGAGCCTTAGTAACGAAAATGAAATATGTATGTCCAATGATAATTGATGTATGTGTTCATGGGAAATTGAATGATATCCGGGCTAAATCAAGACAATTATGCTGGAAATTATATCCGGTTAAGACCAAGGCAATTGTGCTAGTGGCTACATCCGGCTAAGACCAAGGCATTCGTGCGAGACATTCTATCCGGCTAAGACCAAGGCATTTGTGCACATGGTTATATCCGGTTATATTCAAGAATCTTGGGCTGGAGGTGAGTGTTGGTTGCTGTAATAAATTCAATGAGTACACTCGAAAAGCCCAAAGAATGAGGTACGTTTATATGTGCATTGGAAAGTCGACATGTTTGAGCAACATTCGCTCAATCGACTAATGAATTTCAGTTATTGAATTGATTGATACTTTGTGAAATTATATAATGATGAAGTGTGAAGTAAGAATGTGTATTAATGAAATGATGCATTTGGCTATGTGAATGTATTGCTGTAATTAGAGTTGATTATATTCCTTGAGACTTACTAAGCATAAAATGCTTACCCGTTGCTTTGGCTCTCGGTTTTCTAGATTTCGCTCAAGCAATCGGATTTGGGATCGTTGAAGTCAAGTCATCCACACTATCAAGCCTCCATTTTGGTATAAATTTTTGGTTGAACTTGAGATGGCATGTATAGGACTACCCTTGTTGGTTAAATATGTTGTGATGTATATATGTACGGCCATGCGAAAATGGCTCGAAAAAGGAAGCATGAACTTAGACTATTTGTGGTTTGTATGTATATATTTGGTGTCATGATGTGGCTATGGAATGGAAATGGGAATGTTGGTCACATGATCAGCCATTGGCATGGTTAAAATGATCATATATGAACCTATGTATGGCAAGACTAGTTGGTTCATGGAGACTACCAAATAGGTAAGACCTACCTTAAAAACAGATGCTGCCAGCTGCAGTGACGTGAATGTGAAAAATCACCAAAATTTGTAGGAATGGTATTAAATAGTGAATGACTATGTAAATGAACCTTGATGAGTCTATTTTCATATGGAAGAAACGAAATGGTCATAGGAGTTACATGTTAAGAGATATTAAGGCTATTGTGAGACAGGGCCAGAACGGTTTCTAGGTCCCCTGTCGCAACTTTAAAAATTTACTATAAATTATCCAGAAAGAATTAGAAGTCATGCCTTATATGTACAGATTCCATTTTGAGTCTAGTTTCATTAGAAACAAACTGCACCAGTGTTAAAGCCCTGTACAGAGAGATATTTAAGTTATAACGCGCGAAGGTCAGAGCAGTCGATCCCTGTAACATGGGTGACTTTAACTAATAAACTGTACCAATTGGCCCGACCAAAAATTCTAGAAATAAATCCATGGATGGATATATGAGTCTAAATTCAGGGAAAATTTACGAAACCAGTTTCTGAGTTTTGAAACTCGAGATATGATTTTTAAGGTGACAGTGACGCAGTTTTCCAGCCTGACTGGAAATGTCAAATTGGTGGGCAAAACATGTGAACTTGGCTTGTTAACCCCTCGTGTCCGACACCGGCGATGGTCTCGGGTTCGGGGTGTTACAGGACATGCCCGTGTAACCCTAGGACACGTCCGTGCCACAAACCGTGTTCGAAACTAGGTAGCTCTCTGACTTGTACCACACGGTCAGCCACACGCCCGTGTGCTAGGCCGTGTGGTTAATTAAAGTTCTCAAAATTAGGTGCAGGTTTCACACGGCCAAGACACACGCCCGTGTAGCACACATGGCTAAAACATACACCTGTGTAGCACACACAGCTAAGACACACGCCCGTGTCTCTATTCGTGTGCTCAATTCTGAATATTTTGTTTCTCAAATTTAAGATGCAGGGGACACACAGCCTAACCACACGCCCATGTACTAGGCCGTGTGTCACACACAGTTTAGATACACGCCCGTGTGTCTCTCTGTGTGGAAAAAATAAAGCCATTTCTAGCTTCATTTCTTACCCAAAATTTTACCAATATCCTGCACCAAAACTTACATCCAAATACCAACCAATTCAAAGGTTGATTTCAAGCAAATTCTAACATCTAATATGATATATCATTGCATATATAATTATGTTTATAATTTTACCTTAGTTTAACCTAAACATTAAACATCACTTGATCATCCATACTTAACGTATATGTATCTATCATGACATAATGCTTTATAAGTATCAAAAGAAACCATTACTAGTCATTCCAATGGCTAAATTACAAATAACATATTCAAGCCATCTATGGTCAAGTTAACATATACATGCCATTATACCAAAATAAGTTTACTATTTATACTAAAATAAGCTTGTGGATAGTGTGATGATGTTCCAACCATTCACCAACCTTCCGAGCTTCCGAGCAGTATAAAATAGAGAAAAGTAAACCTAGTAAGCATACTATGCTTAGTAAGTTTGTATAACTGGAAATAAACTTACCAATCTCATTTATTAAAATTAAGCATATAATAACATGTTTCCATGAACTTAGCAAAATTGTTTAAATACATACATTCAATCAAACATGTTAGTGACAAAATTCTCATATCGATCAAGTAAACATAGATGAGCTCATCATGCTATATTCTTTCAAGACATTATTCATTTCATCTCATAATTCTCATGTCATGTCAAGTATTTTGTCCTTTGAATCATTGAAATTCTGATGGATACTCAAATAGTACACTCAAGGTGTACAATTCAATAACCCGTCAATTCATATTCAGGAGTACCCATTAAGGCACTTAATTAGAAAGCACACTGTCAAGCCATATATCATATAACAGGATTACTTGTCTAGGTTAAATCCTATTTCCAACATATGCTCATAAGAGCTTAATTAGGATTACTTGTCCATGTTTAATCCTATCTATAATATATGTTCAAGAGAGCTTATATCGGGATTACTAGTCCAAGCTAAATCCTTTTTGTAATGAGGTCAATAGGATTACTCGTCCGAGCTAAATTCCGTCAGCAACAAATGCAAGACCTCATTCAATAGGGAAAAATCACATTTTCCCATCGAAATCCAATATTCAAATGGAACTTAACCCTTTTCAAAAATATCAAGTATGTATTCAATTCTTATATTATAACATCCAATTAATTTACATAAATATAAATCACATTCTATACAAATACAACATCCAATTCAACATATTTACATGCTCAATTAAGTTACACGAACTTACCTCGACCCTTGTTCGCGTATATAGATCTACTATTCCACAACTTTCTCCTTTCCTCGATCTAACTTTGAATTTGAGTTATCCATATCTATATAAATGAATTTAATCATCAATTTATCACATTTCATAGTCAATTGGATTCAATTTACATCCTAGTCAAAATTACCATTTTGCCCTTAAACTTTTTATAGATTCTAATTTCGTCCTTAGGCTCAGAAAGTGAAATTCATGCAATTTACTCCTTATTCCAAGCCTAGCCAAAATTTCAATATACAGTTTACAGCACATGTATTCCATAAATTTTAGAAATTTTCTTCAATTTTCACAACTTTTCAAATTAGTCCCTAAATCATGTTTTCATGATAAATCACTTTGTAAAAGATGTTTATCTATCAACAACCTTTCATTTTCCACCATAAAGTTTAAATTTTTAGCATATTCATTCATGGCACAATTTCTATACTTTGATAACTTTTCAAATTAATTCCCCAAATAGATAGAGTAAACTATCCCGGTTTCAAAAATATAAAAATTACTAAAAATAGAACAAGAAATGTAACACCCCTTACCCGTATTTGACGCTGGGACATCGTTCGAGACATTACCGGACTTAAACATACACATACATGTAAAACTGGGCCATAAAATTTCAACCAATTCAAAAACATTCAAACACATGCATATCCTCTATATGAGCCTACAAGACCCAAAACATAAATCGGGGGTGGTTTGGAACTAAACCAAGAACTTTCGATAAACTTTGGACAACTTAACAAATTTTCTTGCTTTGGAGAGTCACACGCTCGTGTGGGTTGGGCCGTGTGGTCACACAGGCCTGTGTCCTCAGCCTGTGTAACTCTCTATTTATGACATCAACAAAACAAATTTAACCACACGGCTAGGCCACACGGCTAGGCCACACGCCCGTGTGCTAGGCCGTGTCCTCCACACAGTTGAAACACATGGCCATGTCTCTGCCTGTGTGACTAGCACTTAAGCTATTTTCCAAGCCCTTTTATTACCATTAGTACTTCACATACTTAAATACATTATAGACACATATAATGTAGCATCAAATAAGTGATTAACCATCCTCCATTAAGACTCAATTGTACTATTCATATGTCATCATACATTTGTTTTGCTTAATCATTTAATACCAAGTCTAAACACACCAAATTCATAATCAATTGAACATGTCATTTTGATTATTACTTATATATTTATACCATGCTTGCCTAAGTCATTCCACACCAATTTCATGTTCAAGCATTATTAACTTTGTCATATCACACTTTTATTCTCTGATTATGACCACTTCTTTTGGTCATAAGACATTCATCAAGCATACATACCGTAATACTAACCATTCACATCAAACAAATATCATCACATGACCACATTATCAGGCATCAATACCTAACGTAGATAAATAGGCTTACAAGCCATAACCATCATAAGCCACATCTCATGGCTATACACAATGTACTAATATAAGCCAACATCTTGGCCAAAACATAAGAACACATATCAATAATTAAGTCTATATACAGGCCACTCACTTGAAGACATTAAGATTCATCAATACTCCAAAAGAGGTAGCTCGATAGTGTGAGGTTGCCGCTGACGATCTCCAACCCCGAGCTAACCTATCAACACTAAAGAAATGGAAAAGAGGGAGTAAGCTTAACGCTTAGTAAGTCTATATGAAAATAATAAGCAAGTTATCAATATGATTCCATGGAAATATAATCATAATTACACTTTTACTTATTTTCTGGTCATGCTGTTTTCTTGAGTCATAGCTACCAATTTATTTATATCTAGAGCTACGCAACTCCAAATCTAGATCTGCTAATTTTCCCTAAAAAATACTCACATATCTTCTTATCATAAAATTTTCAAAATTTTTGGATTCACCAATAAGTGCATTTTATTCTTTAAAGTTACCCCTGTTCTGCTATTTCACAACTTCAACCTTTCTTTGCTAAAAATCGATTATCTCATAGTACGGATTTTGATTAATGTTACTATCTATTTATCTTGAAAATAGACTCACTAAGGATTTATTCATATAAATCCTAGTCCATAATCATTTTTGTACATTTTCTAGTAATTTTCCAAATTCGAGACAGGGGAGCCCAAAATCACTCAACTCTGTCTGACAAAAGTTCAAATATCTCATAATATGAAACTCTTTTGCTTACGCTGTTTCTTTTATATGAAACTAGATTCAATAACCTTTAATCTCATATCTTATTTAGTCTCTAATTCAATTTTCAAAATTTTTGGTGGATTTTTAAAGTCACCCAACTGCTAATGTCCAACACCATCTTAGTACAATATAATGGTAGCTATCATAAATTTATTTTCAACTAATCATGAACTTAGCATTTCATGGATTTCATGTTCAATTTCACAAAGAAATAATAACATAACCATAAACATTATTCATCATTCATACCATTTTGGCTTACTTATCACATACACATATATACTTGCTCATCATAAATTGATCTTTACCAAGGCATTATTCATAAGTTTAGCATACGTACCTGTACTCATCGTAGTGTATAATATAACCATATCTCTTTAACATGCCCTCTTCAGGACTTTTATCACATTCATTACATTACTCGTTGAACACCATGAATACTATTGGATACGCTAAAACTTGCACCTAAGTTCCACATATACATACGTTGTAACACCCCAAACCCGGCTTAGACGTTATGACCAGATCCAGTGCGCCACATTGATGCGTACAAAAATTCCGTATTACTTAGTTTGGAAAACCTTATTGGTGATGTAAAAGATACTTTTAATATAGGTTAAAGTGAATGGGAGCTGTGCATCAGGTAGGAAACCAGAAAAAGAGGAGGTGAGTCTGTCGGACTGCTTAAGTACCAAGCTCCCTTCAGATCCAATCCTAGACATGCACACCGCCATTGCCACACTCTAACATCTCGTATAATTGTGAGAAAACCATTTGGTTAAGTCCATCTTAATAACGTGATTAAGTTTGAAAACGTTTGCTTAGCGGAAGTCTTACTCGTAATCGAGTTATTTTGAAATCACTTAATGTTTTTGGAAATGCGTCCTAAAGCTAACCCATTTTCCTTAGTTATCATAGTTTTTTTTCATCATAATAAAATAAAATAATAAAAGTAAAACAAAACCATAAAAATAGTTAAGCGGCCTTATTACACTTAAAACCCAAAACCATAAATGAAATTAAAAGGACGTCCAGTTCACCAGAAAGAAACCAGGTTCGTAAAAACATGTGGCGGTCAAGATCCTCACGACTCCAAGCCCACTATGGATGAGGATTACTGCGAGGATGAAAATAAGGGTGAGTTTTGGGAAACTCGGTGTGTAATTCAACCCAACCATGGCCTAAATCGGTTCAAACCACGAGAGAGAATAAGTTGGCCTCGGCCGAAGCAGATATCGAATAAAGCCCATAGGCCCGAGCAGACCAAAATAGATTTATCATGCTTATGCGAAACCCAACCATATCCAACCACATACACCCCATACCATCCTTTCGCCATGTGGGAGACTACTCGACCCACCCAACCGCTACACGCCACGAAATATGCAGCATGGTTGCGGATACTGAAAAATGTGACGAGTCACGGATCTGAGATATTTTGTGGCGGTGCCACGGAAACAGAATATACGTGGCGGGGCCACTAGAACAGATAATTTGTGGCATAGCCACCAGGACGCTTCCTCCATAATATAACCCATGTCCCTATACGACAGATATACATTCATGGCATACATCATACAAATTTAATTCATCATGCTTTTCAAACAAAATTAACCCTAGGGGTATAGAGGTCATTTTGCATACATAGGGGTATAATGGTAATTTTGTATACATAGGGGTATAATGGTAATTTTGCATACATAGGGGTACTCTAGTACATCTAACTATTTCTAAGGTTTTCATGCATATCGTAGCCATTATGTTTTAGCCAGAAACACTTACCGAGTGTTCTTACTAAATTGGGCCCGTTGGCCCATTAACCCAGTTTTGGCCCATTAAGCCCAAAATATATCAAAACGCACGAAATCGCGCGTACTATAGTTTTATCACTTTCGATTACCAGTAATAATTACCTATACGTCTTACGAGCATTCGCACACTCGCAAGTGCCCAAAATATTGGCTTTTCAGCATTTCGGCTTTTCGGTTTTTGCCTATCTAACCTATGAGAGGGTGTCAGTTACACACCTATTTTTGGGATTTCCTCGACGAGATCTACGCACGAACTGCCTAAAATTGAACCACTTAATATTACTCCAAATATCGAAATAAGATTGAGTATATAGTCCCCTACCACATTCGGCCAAACATGCCTAACACCCTTATTGCTCTTACCTTACTGCCGAAAGATGGTTAACTCCAAAGATCCAATCGTTCCACCTGTCCAAGCCCTTGATCAACCACCTCTAAATCATGCTATTACCAAAACAAAATAGTTATTACGACCCCTCAGGGTTACAAGTCCAAATCGACAACCTCCCTAACTTTTAGGGATTTCGGCTTTTCCTAAAATATGTAAGAATACTAAGTTTTGGAGAAGACTTACCACTGATTCCTTAGTGAATGATTCCAATGAGTTTCCCACTCGATCCCGATGTAGATCTAAGCCCTCAAATGATAACAAAAGTCGAGCTTTCAGTGACTCCAGTATTCGGCCAAGTCCCTTTTAATGTGGGGTTTTCGGCTTTTTGCAACTTGTGTTTAGAAAGGTAAAACAAGAGGGTTTTGCTATGGTCTTGTCGTCAAAACTTGAGGTTTTAGAGGGCTGGTGAATCGGCGACAAATGATGAAGAGAAGAGATGTGGTTTTGGTTATAAGAAATCGGCACAAAAAGAATCAAGCTTTCGGGATTTCGGCTTTTTATGGCCACAGGCTATGAAGGTTTTGAAACGGTTGAAGGGAAAAATAGAGATGAACAAGATGGTAGGAAGGTTCGGCAATGGAGGAAAAGAGATGAAGAAAAAGGGTGATGAGGAGAGGAGAAAAGAAAGATGAGGAGAAAAGTCAGGAAACGACACCAACTACCCTAAGTGCCGAATTTATACTAGCTCCTTAACCTAGCCAAATTTTCCCCCCTTAAAGAATCCCTTGGCCAGCCACCTCTTGCTCTTTAAGAGTCCAACATTCAGCCAACACATCTCTCCCTAATCAGCTCCTAATTTCTCTCCTTTATCCCCTTCTTGCTCCATCTCCTGAGCAACTCAAACTCTTGTTAACAGTCTTTCACTTCATTTCCATCACCTACCTTTTCTGTTCATAAAAATTAATCCCTTGTTTTGCTATCAATGTGACTTGAACCTGGGTCCTCCCTAGCTTCCACACGCCACTTATAGCCTTCCCTGTGGCGTCACATGCCACTTCACCACTTGCTTCCTTGTGATCTATTTTACACAATTAATTCCTCAAAGCCCAATTTAGCAAAACCCCTTTCTCTTATGGAATTAAAATTAATTAAAACTATCGGGTTATCCTAAGCTTGGACCTTCTAGAGGCCCACTATCACAATTAAACCTACACTTAACAAGCAGAACACAGAATTTTTAATTTTACAAACTTTTTTTTCCAGAATTCCCAAAAATTTGGGGCGTTACAACTCTACCCTCCTTAAAGAAATTTCGTCCTTGAAATTTACCTGATCCGAACAGATGAGGGTATTGTTGTTGCATTGCCTCCTCTGGCTCTCAAGTAGCTTCTTCTCTGCCATGGTTACGCCAAAGCACTTTCACTAATGGTACAGATTTCCTCCTCAGAACCTTAACGTCTCGATCCAATATTTGTACAAGCTCCTCCTCAAAGGTCAAATCAGCTCGCACCTCAATTTCTGCAACCGGCACGACATGAGTAGGGTCGAACGATAGCGCTTAACATGGAGACATGAAACACATCGTGAATCTGTCTAACTCAAGGCAATTCAAGCGATAAGCCACTGGGCCTACTAAGCTTCAAAATCCGATAAGGCCCAATGAACCGCAGACTCAACTTGCCCTTCTTACCAAACCTTAGTATCTTCTTCCAAGGTGAAACCTTCAAGAAGACCATATCGCCCACTGAGTATTCAATCTCCTTAAGCTTCAGATCTGCATACGAATTTTGCCTATCAGACGCTTCCTTTAACCGATCTCTAATTAACCTGACCTTATCCTTAGTATCTGCCACCAACTCAGGTCCAAGAACTTGTCGTTCCCCCAGTTCAGTCCAACAACTAGGTGTTCGACACCTTCGCCCATACAGTGCTTCATAAGGTGTCATTCGAATACTTGACTGATAACTATTGTTGTATGCAAACTCTGCCAAAGACAAGTAATCCTCCCAACTACCTCAGAAATCAATAACACATCCCCTCAACATGTCTTCCAGAATCTGAATAACTCTTTCCGACTGACCATCAGTTTGGGGATGGAAAGCCGTACTAAAGTTCAATCGCGTTCCCAACGCCTCATGTAACTTTTTCCAAAATCGAGATGTGAATCTAGGATCCTGATCAGAGATAATCAAAACCGGAACTCCATGCAGTTGTACAATCTTCGCCACATACAACTTGGTTAACTTCTGAAGAGAAAAGTCTGTGCGAACAGGTATAAAATGAGCCGACTTGGTCAACCTATCCACAATCACCCATATCGAGTCTTTCTTCGATGGTGTCAAGGGTAGCCCACTCACAAAGTCCATGGTTACCCTCTCCCACTTCCAAAGTGGTATTTTCTTGGCTGGCTGCAATAATCCGAAGGTAATCGATGCTCACTTTCACTTGCGGCATGTCGACATTTCCCACAAATTCCGTTACCTCTCGCTTAAGTCCGGTCACTGTCTGAGTTCTCGCAAGTCATGGTACAACTTATTCCCTCCAGGTGCATGGCACAAAGTCCCCCATGAGCTTCCTTCAAAATTGACTGTCTCAAGTCAGAGTCCTTCGGAACACAAATTCTACCTCGAAAACACAGAACCGCATCATCATTTAACCCAAACTCAGAAGTTTCCCTTCCTTAACTTATTGAAAATGAGGGATCAAAGACTCATCTTTCAATTGCTTTTCCTTAATCTGATCCACCTAGGTTGGCCTTACTTGCAATTCAACCAACAGACTTCCATCATCATACAGACTTAGACGAACAAACATTGCTCTCAGATGAGATACAGCTCTACGACTTAGAGCATCGGCTACCACATTAGCCTTGCCTGGGTGATATTCGATTGAACAATCATAATCCTTGAGCAACTCGATCCATTTCCTTTGCCTAAGGTTCAGTTCCTTCTGAGTCAGCAAATACTTGAGACTCTTATGATCTGTGTATATAATAAACCTTTCTCCATACAAGTAATGTCTCCAGATTTTAAGTGCAAAGATCACTGCTGCTAACTCCAAATTATGTGTGGGATAGCTCCCTTCGTGAGGCTTAAGTTGTCGAGACACATAAGCAACCACCTTACCCTCTTGCATCAACACACAACCCAAACCTACTTGTGATGCATCACTGTACATAGTAAAATCTTTCCCAGACTCTGGTTGAATTAACACAGGTGCTTCAGTCAGAACTTTCTTCAACCTCTCAAAAGCTTCTTGCTGCTTCTCCGTCCATACAAACGGTACTCCTTTCCTTATGAGTTTTGTGAGAGGTGCTGGCATCACAGAAAAACCTTCCACAAACCTTCTGTAGTATCCTGCCAATCCTAGGAAACTTCGAATTTCTGAAATCGACCTAGGTGGCTTCCATTCCAAATTACTTCAATCTTTCGAGGATCCACTCTAATCCCTCCGCAGAGACCACATGCCCCAAAAGGTTACCTCCTCAACCGAACTCACACTTGCTGAACTTCGCATAAAGTTCCTTCTCCTTAACACTTGCAACACACGAGGCGGAGATGCTCATCATGTTTTGCTTCGGTCTCGAATATACCGAATATCGTCAATAAAGACGACCACAAACCGATCCAGAAATGGTTGGAACACACGATTCATAAGATCCATAAACGCTGCAAGAGCGTTTGTTAGTCCAAATGGCATAACCAGAAACTCATAATGACCATAACGAGTCACGAATCTTTGTCTTATGAATATCGCCTCCTTGACCCTTAACTGATGATATCCAGACCGAAGATCGATCTTGGAAAATACAAAAGCTCTTTTAAGCTGGTCGAACAGATCGTCAATCCTTGGAAGAGGGTACTTATTCTTAATCGTCAGTTTATTCAACTGGCGATAATCAATGCACATGCGTATCGTCCCATCCTTCTTCTTCACAAATAGCACCGGTGCTCCCTATGGAGACACACTTGGCCTAATAAAGCCCCTATCCAACAATTCTTGAATTTGCACCTTTAACTCTATTAACTCCTTCGGTGCCATCCTATATGGTGCAATGGACACTGGTGCTGTCCCAGGCAACAGGTCGATTCCAAATTTGACTTCTCGGTTGGGAGGCAATCCCAGAAGCTCCTCCGAAAAGACATCTTGGAACTATTTTACAGTTCTAACCTTATCCACTGTCAGCCCCTCTACATCTGTTTGACTTACAAATGCCAAATAGGCCTCACAACCTTTCCGAATCCACTTTTCAGCCCTCAATGCCGATATCACAGTAGACAAATAGTCTATTCGTTCACCTATCATCATAACCTCATCCCCTTCCGTGGTCTTTAGCACCATTCACTTAGCAGCACAGTCCAGAGTCGCCTTATGCTTAACAAGCCAATCCATTCCCAGAATGAGATCAAACTCTCCAAACGGCAACTCCATTAGATCGCCAAGAAAGATCCTACCTTGAGTTTCTAAGGGTACATCCTTATACAGCTTGTCTACACTAACCGAGTGACACAAGGGACTTAGCACAGATACCCCACTCACTATCTTCTCAGAATGCACTCCCAAAGACCCAGATATGGCACACACAACATAAGAATGAGTAGATCTAATATCCTCCAAGGCAGTATATGGCATATTAGAAACTAAAAACGTACCAGTTATGACATCAGGTGCGTCGCCCTCCTCTCGACGACGAGCTACATACACCAACGCTGGCTGTCGAGCCTCAGCATTTCCGACTCCCCTGCCAGGCGCCCCTCGACCTCGACCATTTTCATTCCCATTTTCGCCCCTACCTTGTCCACGTCCTCTCGGTGGTTGTGGTCCACCTCTCATGGGTTGAACAACCCTCAGACAAAGAACTCGAGCTGATCACTCTCGTGGGCGATCCTTAACTCTGTGCTCCATAGATCCACATCGGAAACAAGCACCAGAACGTTTCCTACACTCACCCAGGTGTACCTTACCACAGACCCCACAGATTGGCGGTCTAACCACATTTATCGGAACGACTCAAACTGGCTCCTCCACTCTCGCCCTTTTTACATTCTTGTTTGCTCCACCCGAAGGTCCAGAATCCCTCCGGAACCGGTTCCGATCTTTCTCACAGTTCTGCCTCTCAGTACGCTTTACCTCCTCAGCAATCTTAGCTTTTTCCACCAGAACCGTGAAGTCACGCTCCCTCTGCGGAGCAATCAGCACCTTAAGGTCATCTCTGAGTCCATCCTCAAAGCGAACGCTACGCTCATACTCCGTAGCAACTATTCCCACAGCATACCTACTTAGCCTCAGAAATTTAGCCTCGTACTCAGCAACAGTTTTGCCTCCTTGGACCAGATTCAAGAATTCTTTCCTACGGGCGTCCACATAACTTGCCCCGACGTACTTTCCCTTAAAGGCTGTCTTAAACAGCTCCCAAGTAACCCTATCAGCTGGGGTTCCATCCCTCACAGTGAGCCACCACTGATAAGCCTCATCTCGCAGCAACGATATGGCCCCCTTCAGCTTCTGCTCCACAGAACAGTCCAAGTCATCCATAATTCGTTCCGTGGCCTCCAACCAATATTCTGCCACATTCGGGGCTACACCAGATACACCCCTAAAGATCTCCGCTCCGTTAGCCCGGAGTCGTTCAAAAATTGATCCTCAAATTTCGTTGCCCGAACTTGCCCCGGCAACCCTTTCTAGAACTCGAAGCATTGCCTGCGACAGGGCGTCATCCCCGATACCACGATCATGTGATTCCACTTCCGTTGCCGAAGGTACCAGTGCTTCTGCCGCTGGCATATGTCCTGAAAACGAAGATCCCGCTCGAGCTCTTCCTCGGTCCCGTCCACGGCCTCTACCTCGAGCTGCTCGCGTACTCATATCGTATTATCTGATTACGAATTTTATGCATTAATATCATTCCAATGTGTATTACAGATGTTTTATGATTAAGACAGTAATTCAGAATTGGTTTTCGCAGAATCGATGTCTAGCTACAGTCTCAGTCTTTTAGCAAGCTTTTCTAGGATTTCAGTAGCATCCTATCTAGAGTATTCTAGTAAAGTTTCAGTATAGACAGATAATTTAGAATATATTCGAAAAATTCGAATACTTACGGGCTTGGTAGGAGATTGAGATGCCACCTTGAAGTCGATTTTTTTAAAACTGATTTTTTTTAAAATCTTCGTTTTTGTAAACCCATTCCACAACCGAGTTGTTGCAACCTAGGCTCTGATACCACTAAATGTAACACCCCAAACCCGGCCTAGACGTTATGATCGAATCCAGTGCGCCACATTGATGCGTACAAAACATTCCGTATTACTTAGTTTGGAAAACCTTATTGGTGATGTAAAAGATACTTTTAATATAGGTTAAAGTGAATGGGATCTGTGCACCAGGTAGGAAACCAGAAAAAGAGGAGGTGAGTCTGTCGGACTGCTTAAGTACCAAGCTCCCTTCGGATCCAATCCTAGACATGCACACCAACATTGCCACACTCTAACATCTCGTATAATTGTGAGAAAACCATTTGGTTAATTTCCATCTTAATAACGTGATTAAGATTAAAAACGTTTGCCTAGCAGAAGTCTTACTTGTAATCGAGTTATTTTGAAATCACTTAATGTTTTTGGAAACGCGTCCTAAAGCTAACCCATTTTCCTTAGTTATCATAGTTTTTTTCATCATAATAAAATAAAATAATAAAAGTAAAACAAAACCATAAAAATAATTAAGCGGCCTTATTACACTTAAAACCCAAAACCATAAATGAAATTAAAAGGACGTCCAGTTCACCAGAAAGAAACTAGGTTCGTATAAACATGTGGCCAGTCAGAATCCCTCACAGCTCCAAGCCCACTATGGATGAGGATTACCTGCGAGGATGAAAATAAGGGGTGAGTTTTGGGAAACTCAGTGTGTAATTCAACCCAACCACGGCCTAAATCAGTTCAAACCACAGAGACAGAATAAGTTGGCCTCAGCCCAGAACAGATATCAGAATAAAGCCCATAGGCCCAGAACAGACCAAAATAGATTTATCATGCTTATGCAGAAACCCAACCATATCCAACCACATACACCCCCATACCATCCTTTCGCCATGTGGGGAGACTACTCGACCCACCCAACCACTACACGCCACAGAAATATGCAGCATGGTTGCCAGATACAGAAAATGTGACGAGTCACCAGATATAGATATTCTGTGGCAGTGCCACCAGAACAGATATACGTGGCAGGGCCACCAGAACAGATAATTTGTGGCATAGCCACCAGGACGCTTCCTCCATAATATAACCCATGTCCCTATGCGACAGATATACATTCATGGCATACATCATACAGATTTAATTCATCATGCTTTTCAAACAAAATTAACCCTAGGGGTATAGAGGTCATTTTGCATACATAGGGGTATAATGGTAATTTTGCATACATAGGGGTATAATGGTAATTTTGCATACATAGGGGTACTCTAGTACATCTAACTATTTCTAAGGTTTTCATGCATATCGTAGCCATTATGTTTTAGCCAGAAACACTTACCGAGTGTTCTTACTAAATTGGGCACGTTGGCCCATTAACCCAGTTTTGGCCCATTAAGCCCAAAATATATCAAAACGCACGAAATCGCGCGTACTGTAGTTTTATCACTTTCGATTACCAGTAATAATTACCCATACGTCTTACGAGCATTTGCACTCTTGCAAGTGCCCAAAATACCGGCTTTTCGGCATTTCGGCTTTTCGGCTTTTGCCGATCTAGCCTATGAAAGGGTGTCAGTTACACACCAGTTTTTGGAATTTCCTCGACGAGATCTACACACGAACTGCCTACAATTGAACCACTTAATATTACTCCAAATATCGAAATAAGATTGAGTATATAGTCCCCTACCACATTCGGCCAAACATGCCTAACACCCTTATTGCTCTTACCTTACTGCCGAAAGATGGTTAACTCCAAAGATCCGATCGTTCCACCTGTCCAAGCCCTTGATCAACCGCCTCTAAATCACGCAATTATCAAAAAAAAAAATAGTTATTACGACCCCTCAGGGTTACAAGTCCAAATCGACAACCTCCCTAACTTTTAGGGATTTCGGCTTTTCCTAAAATATGTAAGAATACTAAGTTTTGGAGAAGACTTACCACTGATTCCTTAGTGAATGATTCCAATGAGTTTCCCACTCGATCTCGATGTAGATCTAAGCCCTCAGATGATAAAAAAGTCGAGCTTTCAGTGACTCCAGTATTCGGCCAAGTCCCTTTTAATGTGGGGTTTTCGGCTTTTTGCAACTTGTGTTTAGAAAGGTAAAACGAGAGGGTTTTGCTATGGTCTTGTCGTCAAAACTTGAGGGTTTAGAGGGCTGGTGAATCGGCCACAAATGATGAAGAGAAGAGATGTGGTTTTGGTTATAAGAAATCGGCACAAAAAGAATCAATCTTTCGGGATTTCGACTTTTTATGGCCACAGACTATGAAGGTTTTGAAACGGTTGAAGGGAAAAATGGAGATGAACAAGATGGTAGGAAGGTTTGGAAATGGAGGAAAAGAGATGAAGAAAAAGGTTGATGAGGAGAGGAGAAAAGAAAAGATGAGGAGAAAAGTCAGGAAACGGCACCAACTACCCTAAATGCCGAATTTATACTAGCTCCTTAACCTAGCCGAATTTTGCCCCCTTAAAGAATCCCTTGGCCGGGCACCTCTTGCTCTTTAAGAGTCCAACATTCAGCCAACACATCTCTCCTAATCAGCTCCTAATTTCTCTCCTTATCCCTCCTTGCTCCATCTCTGAGCAACTCAAACTCTTGTTAACAGATCTTTCACTTCATTTCCATCACCTACCTTTTCTGCTCATAAAATTAATCCCTTGTTTTGCTATCAATGTGACTTGAACCTGGGTCCTCCCTAGCTTCCACACGCCACTTATAGCCTTCCCTATGGCGTCACATGCCACTTCACCACTTGTTCCCTTGTGATCTATTTTACACAATTAATTCCTTAAAGCCCAATTTACCAGAACCCCTTTCTCTTATGGAATTAAAATTAATTAAAACTATCGGGTTATCCTAAGCTTGGGCCTTCTAGAGGCCCACTATCACAATTAAACCTACACTTAACAAGCAGAACACAGAATTTTTAATTTTACAAACTTTTTTTTTTCAGAATTCCCAAAAATTTGGGGCGTTACATACGTAGCCAAAGCTATCTCATAACATGTATACATCCATAATGAACTCAGACCACTTAACGAGCTCGGATGTTACATGAATCACATCCATTATGAACTCGGACCTCTCAAAGAGCTCGAATGTTCGCATCCATATTGAAATCAGACCTCTCAACGAGCTCGGATGCCACATATATCATGAACTTGGACCACTCAACAAGTTTGGATTCTCACATATATCACGAACTCGGACCGCTCAACGAGCTCGGATTTTTAAATTCCTAGTGACATGTCACTTGTATCATAAACTATTCTTAAGGTTCAAACGGGGTTTTACTCATTGTACATAGCATCTCCATCGTACTTGCTCATAATTTCGTGGATAACGACCATAATATCATTCATGCTTACAAATTCACCATTCTCATATTCATGAAATAAACATGGCATTGCTCATAATTACATTTAAGCATTTGTCACACAATATAATCACCATATCAACTATATAAATATTCACCACATAATGTTCACACATCAATTTGAGTTCAAGCATAAACAATGATATTATTGCATTATTACTGACATACGAACTTACCTTGAATGCGAGCACGGCTATATATTCTGATTTAGTCCATAATCTCATTCATTTCCAATCTATGCCCGAATCTCATTTTCCTTGATCTATAATATCATTTAGCTTACTAATTAGTCACATTATTCATATGGCTCCAAAAATCATATTTTTACAAATATGCATTTTGACCCCTAAACTTTCATATATTTGCACTTTTTCCCCAAGGCTCGTAAAATGATTTTTATTCAATTTCCTTGCATTTTAAGTCTAGCCGACTCATTTTCATAACTATAGCAACCCCTAATTTTCACTAAATCACACTTTTATGACAAAATTTGTAACTTTTACAAAATGGTCCTTTTTGACAATTTCGCCAAAAATCACTTAGTAAAAGTCATTTATTTAACACCCAACATTCATTTTCTACCATTAGACATCAAAACACATGCATGTTATCCATGGGTAAATTTTTAAACACAAATCGTAGCTCAAAATAATGGTGGAAATAGCTAAATCGAGTTATCAAGACTTCAAAAATGTAAAGAACATTAAAAACGGGGCTCGGGATCACTTACAAATGAGCTTGGAAACTTGAACATAAACCCTAGCCATGGCTTCCTCTAACATTCAGCTAGACGGGGAAGAAGTTGAGCAATTTTGGCTTAATTTCCCTTTTTAATTCATTTATTTACTTTCTTTGAAATTTTACCTAACCATGTCCATTTTTGTCCAAATTTTTAGAACATGGTCAAATTAATCTTTAAGGTCCTCTAATTTATAATTCAATTCAATTTCATGCTTAAAGCTTCTAGAACTCAAGTTTTACAATTTATTCAATTTAGTCCTTAAAGTCCAATCGAGCACCTTGACATAAAATTTCTTGATGAATTTTTTATAGAAGCATATAAACATATCATAGGCATTATAATAATCATAAAATAATTATTTCTAATTCATATTTGTGGTCTCAAAACCACTGTTTCGACTACGCCCTAATTCTGGATGTTACAAGAAAACTTACCCAATTAAGCTTGATTAGTTTCTTCTCTCTCTCCTAGGGTTTCCATGCAAATTTTGGTGAAGATGATATAAAATAAGATGATATTTCTATTTAATTTAATTATCATCTTTAATTTTATAACTTTCAAATTTAGTCCTTAGCCTTTTCTAATTTTTCCATGGATGAATCATCAAAAATATCTACTAACTTTTGATTAATGGTCTAATTACCATATAAGGACCTTAAGTTTTGAATTCCATAGATATGTGGTCCTTCTAGCTACTAGAATTTAACTTTTGCATTTTATGCAATTTGGTCTTTCCCGTAATTAAGCACTAAATCGATAAAATTTTCTTATTAGAATTTTCACATGATATTCCTATCTAAATGCAAATCATGCAAAAATATAAAAATAATTTTTCTTTCAGATTCGGATTTGTGGTCCCGAAACCATTGTTCCGATTTCATTAAAAATGGGCTGTTACAGAAATGATAGTAATGTAAACAATGGAGTTTTATTCAACCAATCTCTTTGAAAATTATAAGTATAAATGAAAAAACAACTACACTTAGGACATTAGATTGAAATCTAACTCGAAAGCATTGCATCAGTAACGAGATTGGAATATGGCATTAGTAGCGGTTCATAATTTTTATTTGTATTTTAGCATTTACATAAAGGCTTAGGTTGGATTAAAAATTTGTAAGTATTTTGACTAGTGAACTCAAGTGTCATTTGAAACTATATTGATGTTTTATGTAGCCTTCGATTCATTAATTGATGTGAACATGTTTGAGACTTGAATTTATGTTTACATGAGCGTTGAAAATGTTCTAAATTTATTTGGAACTTACTGAATGTTTTGGTAAGTTTTAGAGGCGATGTAAAGAATTTTAGACTTGAATTTTTGGTCCCCTGCCTCCAAGCTTGAGACATAAAAAACATATTACTCAAATCTTGCTCTAAGGGTCTAATGTGTAACACCCCACACCTAGTCCAGTCACCGGACTCAAGCTATATGATCAATATCACATATAGAATCAACTTAAATATTCAACCAAACCGTGAAGCATTTAATAATACTGGTATAATATGCTTTACAACCAAAACTTAATATTAATCGAGCTTACGAAACTCTTAAACCAACTCAAAATCAAAATTGGACTAATTTGAAACTTTTACAAATCGATAGGTAAAAAGGCAAAACAAGGGTCACATGGTCGTGTGACAGGCTGAGGCCATGTGGGATTAAAACACAACCAGTTAGCCCAACTGTGTGTGGGAACTAAGACCATGTAACAAACTGTGGTTATGTGAGTACCTAATTGTAAAAGTTTGTAAACATTCACACGGCTGTATGGTTAGAGCTTTTAAGAGACTGTGACCATGTGCAACATTTGTTACCCAATTTATATAGACCACACAATTGTGTGTCAGACCGTGTATGCCTAAATGGTACCCGACAAGGAAAGTTACTCTCCAAACATTAAAACATACCGCAACCAAACAGCATAACATTTCTCAACTTGTTAAAAGACATCATAAACATATCAAAACTCAACATAAATCATCCATCCTAAGTGCCTAACCAATATGCCACAATTTACACCACAAGTCAACCAATCACATCTAAAATTCATCCCTATTCATACCACCATTTTCATACATAAACATCCACATATATACATTATTCCATGTACCAATATTTCATCAAACACTATTCATAAAAATGACTAAAACATAGAGACCAAATCATGCCACAATAGGCCATAACAATTTACAGCTTACAACATTGCATATGTATTAACTTAACATGAACCAAAACACAAGTTCAACTTTTCATTACAAAATCATTTACTCCTATTTACATGCCACTTATAACCAGCCAAAATGAGTAAAAATCTACCAAAAGAGTTGACGGATAGTATGATCTCCAAAGATAATCCAATTGACAACATAAATTCGACAATCTACAAGGAAGAAAACAAAACAACGTAAACTTACTTAAAGCTTAGTAAGTTAGTATAATTAAACACAACATACATGTCATTTAAAATCATACTAATTGAAATTAACATAAGAACTTAGAATTCTTGCCACCTTACAAATCCCCCACCATACCAAAATGGTTAGTCATGATCATTTCAAGAACATCAACACATATAAAGATAGCATATGCACATAACATTAATATGCATTTCATGAACATATCTCATATATAGGTTTCCATTCCCATTCATTTCCATATCTTGTTTTTCCTAGAGAACTTTAGTAATTAACTCTGGATACTTGGGATAACTTTACCCACTCAATATGTAAATTAGGACACTAACCATTACTCGATATTGCTCACACAAGTTGTCAAAAATCCAAAACAAATGATGGATCTTAGACATCGGTATGGTATCCACCATCGGTACATAGTTCCTGATAAATATAACACTGGGACCTACTGTTTGATACAACATGAACATCAGTACAAAGTGCTTGATAATATAAACACCGACCCATAGTGCTTGATAAAATAAACATCGACACCTAGTGTCTGATAACCCAAATGACATGTTTAACACAATCTCATATAACAACATGTACCAATTGTCATCTCATATCATATCTCAACTCATTCCAATCACATAAAAATATCATACGTTATAGTTTAGTCCCTCAATCTCACTTTTGACATTTATCTCATGCCAACACACATATATATATATAATACAAACATAAGTAAATATAAATTAAAATAAACCTAATATGAACTTACCTAAATGAAAAAAAAAAAAACACCACACCAATGACTACTCAACAATTTTCTCTTTTTCATGTTTATAGACTAGTTGATCCGTTTCTTTATCTGTAGAATAATTTAACTCAATGAAAAATTTCAAATAAATTACAATATCTAAAAACATGCATTTTACCCTTTAATAGCATTTTACATTATTTCCATGAACTTTTACCTTTTATTCAATTTAGTCATAAAAACCAAAACTTACACATTTTTCACAATTAAAAGCATTTTAACCGAATTCTCTTTTACTCCCTTACAACCCATGATTTATGAAATTTTACAAGAATTTCATGCTAAATTTTTTATATTATCATTCTATTCCCTAAACTTAAAACTAACAAAAATCTCTTTACAAAATAGTCATATTTAACAATAAATCTTACAAATATGTCATTTAACTTTAAGAACATCTAAAATCAAAACCTTTAACAATTTTATAAAATAGAACACGGGTTAGCTAGATTAAGCTACAACAATCTCAAAAACATAAAAATTACTAAAAATAAGATCAAAACTGATTTACATGCAAGGTGTAAGCTTCGTTGAACTTCTTAAGGGTTATTAATGGTGCTTTCGAGTGGAAGGTATAAAGAAGGAAGAAGATCACTTCAAAATGTTTTGTTTTTACTTTTATTATAATTATTTTCAAAAATATTTTAATATAATCTCATCAAAATATGTCACACCAGGTTACCCTAATTACCCTAATTGTCGAGTTCCGGTAGAAGATTAGAAAATTTCAGTGACTGTAATGTTAATAGTTGGATTTTAATTCTGGTTCAATTAGGATGAGGACGACTTGTTCCAAAGTGGGAGTCAAAATGATTAAAAATGGATGGTGGAAAGTGCCAGTGAAGATCGTGCCTAATGAGTATATATATGGGCGAGAGTGGAGACCGAATTATCTTAATTTTGTTTGTAAGTCTTCACCTTCCCCAAGCATTTTCTTTCTCGGTTGTTTTGAGGAAGAAAGGAATGCAGATGAGGGAAGCTCTGCATGTCGTGACAAAAGCATGAATCTATAACACCTCTAACCCATATCCATTTCCAAAATAGGGTTAAGGAGCATTACCATACAAACAAAACATTAAAAAATTCATTTCATACATCATTGCAAACATAACCTAAATACATTCAATCACATATATAAAGTCCCTTAATTGAGCCCTCAAGGCCCTAGAAATACCGTAGAAACAATTCGGGACCAAATTGGAAACATTTGAAAAGCTCAAGAAAAAGTTAGGAACATTTTACTGTAGAAGTCACACGACCTAAACCATAAACCCTAAACCTTCACATAGATGAGACAGACGCCCGTGTCTCAAGTCGTGTAACATTTGAAATAAGGACACATGGCCATATCCCAGCCTATGTCCTTACTCGTGTAACTCTCTAAGTAGGGTCACATGGCCATGTCATACGCTCATGTGCCAGGCTGTGTAACTCTTGAAATAGCCTCACAGGTCCGTGTGCCAAGTCATATGTGATAGCACCAGAAAGAACATAGGTTTTCCCTCTTATTTATTGGTTAAATTGTTCCCATTTAGAATTTTCACTTTAGTAAATTGCACTTTCTAACTCAGTGAATCCTAGCCTATTTTATCCATAATTTTGCTATCTTTTTTCATTATTATCGTTGCCTGAGTTAATTCCAAATTGCGTCAAGAATTGTCACCGCACCTGAAAACTGTTCAGATAAGAACTAAAATTGCGTGAGCTGTCTAGTTTGGTATAACCAACCTGTATGTACAAGGATAGAATAATTTTGAGGAAAGGACACCTGTACTACTGGAGGAGGACATAAAAGGTTGATGTGAGAAGAAAAGAAGGGTCTTTTTCTTGATCATCATTTTCTTCATCCTACCTTGAAGTTTGCAGCTATGGCAGCTTAAGCCTCTCCCGGGTGAGCCAACGTGAAAATTGATGTAGACAAGCTTTTGACGAGGAGACCTAAGTGCGACATAAAAAGGAATCGAGAGATTCAATCAAGCTGTCTAGGATGTTGGTGATTATTCTCTGTTTTCTGTTTGTATAGAAGTACACATGAGTTCTAGGTTAAGTGTTATCTTATTCAATCTTGATTTTATTGTTTAATCTTGGGGTTTGAATGTTTCTTAACACAGAAGTGTTATTGCAGTCACTGACATTGGAAAGTACTGTGACAATTTGAGTCAACAAGCATTACAACGAAAGTTGAGTAAGAATTAGAGGAATTTAGTCCACTTATTTTTTATAGTGCCACGTTGCCATCATCGGAAGGTGGGGTTAATGTGCATTTTTAAGTCTCAGAATAAATAAATGAGTGACGCTGGGTAAGTTATACATTGAATTTTATTGCCTCGACAATCACCTATCCTTTTATACCTTGTGAGCAATTAGTATTCTGCTGAAGATTCATGTTGGGGATCCCAGTTTATCATTATCGTATTTTAATTTATTGTTTTCAAGTTATTGCGTCGACAACTATCCTTACAAATTATCTTGTTTATATCTAATTATTATACTAACATTAATAGACAAAAGACAGCCATCCCTATGGGATAGATATCCGACAGACTTATATCTTTCTACTATACTTGCATCGATAGTGTACGCTTGCACATTGTTGTAGTGATGTTAAACAGTCGATCAAGTTTTTAGCACCGTTGCCAAGGATGGCGTTTGTTTGATGTTTATTCTTATTTTTGTGTGTTTTTGCACTTTATTTTCCTTATAAGAATATTTAGTATTCATTAACTGGTTTTTCTTTGGTGCTATTTCTTCAACTTCATTTTAGGTGTTTTATGACCCGAAGCAACTCAGATTTTCTTGCTGATTTTGACCCAGAAATTGAAAGGACTATTCAGAGTAGACTTCAAGAACAAAGAAATATGGCTCTATTAGGAAACAATGCAACCATACCCCCAATGCAACAGTAAAATGTTAATAACTCATTGTTGCTTCAAGATGCTCACATACAAAATAGGACTATACGAGATTTTGTAGTACCTGTCTTGGATGATTTACAACTAGGAGTTGTTAGGCCAGCAATCCAAGCTGGGAATTTCGAACTCAAGTCAATAATGTTTCAAATGCTGAATTCTAATAGACAATATGCTGGACTGCCACATGAAGATGCGAGAGAACATCTTAAATCATTTTTGTTGATCTGTGCTTCCTTTAGTCTAAAAGGGGTTCCTAATGATGCCTTGAAGATGCAATTATTTCCTTATTCCTTATAGGGAAGAGCCCGTACTTGGTTTTTTAGGCTATTTGTTGGATCAATTACTTCCTGGGATGCACTAGCAACACAACTTGTTTTGCAATTTAACCTTCCTGCAATGAATGTTCATCTTCAAAATGACATTACTGCTTATCAGCAGTTAGATGATGAAAATCTTCACACCACATGGGAACGTTATAAATCTTTACTTCGACATTGTCCCATGCATGATATTCAACCAGAAACACAAATTAAGATTTTCTATAATGGGTTGAATTCACATACAAGGAATCTTGTCGATGCATCAGCCGATGGACGTCTGTTGGATTGTACTTATAATGATGCTGTGAGAATTTTTGAGAGAATTTGTAACACCCCGTACTTGAGATCGTTGCCGGAGTCGGACACGAGGGGTTAACGGGCTTAATCCACTTATTTGCAAAGTCCATTTTAAAATTTCCAGACAAGCTGGCTAACTGCGTCACTGTCACTTTAAAAATCATATCTTGGACTCCAAAACTAAAAAACTGATTCCGTAAATTTTTCCTGAAACTATACTCATATGTCCATCTACAATTTTTTTCTAGAATTTTTGGTCGAGCCAATTACTACAGTTTATTAGTTAAAGTCTCCCCTGTTTCAGGGTTCGACTACTCTGACCTTTGTGCATTGTGACTTGGATATCTCCCTGTACAGGGCTTCAATACTGATACCGTTTCTTTCTACAGAAACTAGACTCGAAAAGGAATCTATGAATATATGGCATGACTTCTAATTATCTCTGGTTAATTTATAACGAATTTCCAAAGTCAGAAAAGGGAATCCAGAAACCGTTCTGGTCCTGTCTCACGAAAACTTAAATATCTCTTAACATACTGTTCATATGATCATTTCGTTACTTTCGTATGAAAATAGATTCATCAAGGTTCGTTTACATAATTTATTCACTATTTAATTCCATTCCTACTATTTTTAGTGATTTTCACATCCACATCACTGCTTTGCTGTCAAGATCGCGCTTTAAGGTAGACTTTACCTATTTCATAGTTTCCATGATTCAACTAGCCCTTTAGCATATATGGCACAAAATATGATCATGATTAACCATTCCAATGGCTAATCGTTTCCAAACATTTCCATACCTCTTAATGAACAACATACAAAATGATTATAATACCATGCCCAAAGTGTATATAAGCCATTTTCGCATGGCTATCCAAATTTATACAAAACCAAAGGGTACATGACCAACAACAAAAAGGGTAGTCCTATACATGCCATTTCAAAGTTCAACCAAAAGTGTACCAAAAGGGGCTTTGATAGTGTGGGCGACTTCGACTTCACTAATCCCGAGTCCGATAGCTGACGAACCAAAATCTATAAAACAGAGATTCAAGAAGCGGAGTAAGCATTTAATGCTTAGTTAGTTTTGAGCCATAAAATTTGACGCAACTAAAATGTAGCATTCATATGGCTAACGGATAATTTCATATGCACAAATTCTCAATATCATACTTACTTCACATTACCAACCCTTATATTCACACACAAAAGATCAACTTAGCCAAAGGTCGGAAGTTCATTAATCGATCGAAATTAATACTACTTAAAAGGAATCAATTAATCCAATGCATGTACAAAACATACCTCATTGTTGGGATTTTACGAGCGTATTAATTGAAATTATTACAAGAAGATCGCTCATTCCCAACCCAAGTACCTTCGGATTTAGCGGATATAACCACTCGCACAAGGCCTTCGGTCTTAGCCCTGATATGGTCACTAGCATAAATGCCTTGAACTTAGCCCTGGATATAGTCGCTAGCACAAATGCCTTCGGGTTTTGGCCCGATATAGTAACTCGCACAAATGCCTTGGATCTTAGTCCGGATATAGTCACTTAGCACAAAAGCCTTCGGGACTTAGCCCGATATCATTCAATAACCATGCACATATATCAATAAATCATGACACATCCATATTTCATTTTCATTATCAAAGCTCAAACACAAGACACTTATCACACTTACAAATTTCGCTTAATAGCCACATACAAAGATCATGATTTTGATTTGCTTGTGACATAATCTAATCGAATCATAATCTAAGTTCCATTACTCGAAAACTTACCTCGGAGGTGGTCGAACAATTTCGGCGGCTATTCGATCACTTTTTCCTTTCCCTTATCCAACTGTGTTCCTCTAGGCTCTTGAGCTAGTTCACACAAGTTTAACTTATTAAAGTCTCATTATGCTAGCTTATGGTCGAATATGACAAGAAATTTAATAGGTCATATAGCCACCTTCTAGCTCAAATACACAATGGCCATACGCATTTTTAATCACATTAAGCAATTTAATACAATTCATTCGAACATCAAAAGAGAAGCTCAAATCACGAATCGAATTCAACATATTAGCTAATATTCCCCTTAGCCGAATTTTCTAAGTCAAGACAAAGCCATCAATATGCTTACCTATGGCCGAACATACACATCAACTTATGTACTCATTCATGTGGCCGAACATGCATGTCTATGTTGAGGCCGATTGCATACTTAATACATTCTACAAGTATGGTCACTTGTATTGACCAAATACCATTTTGTTTCAAGTTCAAAACTTGGCTAATACATATATATGCACTATTAAAGCATCCTCTCCATTCCATCAATTCAACACATGCATTACTCATTAATATACAAAATTATATTCGCCTTAGCACACATCTTGTCGGGCGAATTTTTCTCCATCTAGCAACATTTTATGTACTATGTCAACCAAAAGATCAAACACCTAGCTTAATCATTTCCAAAACACTTAACCCTTTGACCAAGACTTTAAACAAAGTCTATGTTCGGCTATCACACATATGGGCATTATTAGTTCAAAGTTTTAACAAGATTAATTTCTTTGATCTTAACCTAAATGACAACCCCATTGTTCATCTAGATTTAGCATGAAACAAACACCAACCAAGAAAAGCAGACCCATGGCCGAGTATCATCTTCATCACATAGCAAGATTTAAACCATGGGCTAGGTAGAACTCAAACTAACATAAAAATATGCATGAATCTCATGGAACAACATCAAACTTACCTTAACCTAGCTACAAGCATGGCCGAATCTCTTCAACATTTCCTCCTTTCTTTCCTTTTGAATTTTCGGTCAAGAAGAATGAAAAAGGATGGACATTTTTTTTTCTTTATTTTCATCATTTTCCTTTTTCCATTTCTTTATTACTAGCTTTTTATTTTATTGTTTCCTACATACCACATTAGCACACCATGCTTAAAATATGCTATGCCCCATAGCATGGCTGGCCACTAGCTCAAATATTGGGCAATTTGACATGCAAACCCACCATTTCACAACATGCATTATTAGGCCTCTTTACATTTGCCTAGCACATTTCTGAATTTTCTCACATAAGTCCTATTTGATAAAATTCACTTACTATTAACAAAATTCAAACATGAAATTTTCACACATGCATATATACATATAATGAGCATCAACTATGACGGTTAATTATTTTTATGACTCGGTTTAGTGGCCCCGAAACCACTTTTCGACTAGGGTCAGTTTAGGGCTGTCACAACTCTCCCCCACTTAAGAAATTTTCATCCCCGAAAATCTTACTGGTAAATAGGTTTGGGTATCGTTCTTTCATAGAGTTCTCGATCTCCCAAGTAGCTTCTTCCATTCCGTGTTTGAGCCATAACACTTTTACTAAAGGAACCCTTTTGTTTCGTAACTCTTTCACTTCACGAGCCAGGATACGAATCGGTTCTTCTTCATAACTCATATCAGGTTGAATTTCAACCTCTGATGGATTAATTAAGTGTGATGGATCAGATCTATAACGTCGAAGCATCGAAACATGAAAGACGTCGTGAATCTTTTCAAGTTCAGGGGGCAAAATCAATCTATACGTAACTGGACCAACTCATTCAGAGATTTCATACGGCCCAATGAATCTCTGACTCAATTTGCCCTTACGGCCAAATCTGAGTATCTTTTTCCAAGGTGAAACTTTAAGAAACACTTTGTCTCTCACCTGATACTCAATGTCTTTTCGTTTCAAATCAGCGTCGACTTACGGCCATCCGTGGGTCGCCTTGACTTTCACGGATTACTTTTACTTTCTGTTCAGCATCTTTAATCAAATCAACTCCGAAAATTTTACTTTCACCGAGCTCGGTCCAAAATAATGGTGTACGGCATTTTCAACCGTACAAAGCCTCGTAAGGTGCCATCTTAATACTTGACTGAAAACTATTGTTGTAAGCGAATTCAATCAAAGGTAAATACCTTTCCCATGAACCACTAAACTCAAGGATGCAGCATCTCAACATATCCTCGAGAATTTGAATTATCCGCTCGGATTGACCATCGGTTTGGGGGTGAAAAGCGGTGCTAAAATACAACTTGGTACCCAAAGCTTCTTGCAATTTCTTCCAAAATCGCGAGGTGAATCTCGGATCTCTATCCGACACAATAGAAATTGGTACTCCGTGTAATCTCACGATCTGAGAAACATACAATTTAGCTAGTTTATCCAATGAAAAATCCATACGTACGGGGATAAAGTGAGCCGACTTATTCAGTCTATCAACAACAACCCAAATCGCATCCTTCTTACTTGCCGACAATGGCAACCCAGATACAAAATCCATCGTGACTCGATCCCATTTCCATTCAGGTATCATGATCGGCTGAAGTAAACATGTAGGTACTTGATGTTCCGTCTTCACTTGCTGACATATTAAACACTTCGAAACAAAATTGAAAATGTCTCGTTTCATACCATGCCACCAAAATTGACGTCTCAGATTGTTGTACATTTTCGTACTCCCCGGGTGAATCGACATTCGGCTACAATGAGCTTCGTTCAGAATCATCGAAATGAGTTCTGAGTTTCTTGGGACACACAACTGACTTTTGAACCTCAAGCAATCGTCATCATCGATTTGAAACTCTGATTCCATATTCAGAACACATTCAGGCCATTTTGCAAACAGTTCACCATCGACTTTCTAAGCTTCACGAATTTGATGAATCAACAATGGTTTGGCCTTTAATTCCACCACTAACACATTGTCGGATAGAACAGACAAGTGTACATTCATCGCACGTAAAGCAAACAGTGATTTACGACTTAAGGCATCCGCAACCACATTAGCCTTTCCCGGGTGATAGTCAATGACAAGTTCATAATCTTTCAGCAACTCAAGCCAACGCCTTTGTCGCAGATTCAAGTCTCTTTGAGTCATCAAATATTTGAGACTTTTGTGATCCGAATATACATGGCACTTCTCACCAAATAAATAATGTTGCCATATTTTCAAGGCAAATACGATGGCAGCTAGTTCGAGATCATGGGTCGGATAATATTTCTCATGTGGCTTCAATTGTCTCGACGCATAGGCCACAACTCGACCTTCTTGCATCAATACGCAACCCAACCCAAGTAGGGATGCATCACTATAAATGACAAACTCTTTGCCTGATTCGGGCCGCACTAGAATTGGAGCTTCGGTCAAAGAAGTTTTCAGTTGATCAAAACTTTTCGACATTTTTCCGTCCATTCAACTTAACATCTTTTGAAGTAGCCGCCATTGGTGTGGCTATCATCGAGAAACCTTTACAAACCGTCGGTAGTAGCCGTCGAGTCCCAAAAAGCTCCGAACCTCATTACTATTTCTCGGAGGTTTGCAGTTAAGTATGGCTGAACTTTTGCTCGGATCAACTCAAATACCCGATGCAGATACCACATGACCCAAGAAGCTAACCTCTCTTAACCAGAACTCACACTTACTGAACTTAGCATATAACTGCTTATCCCGTAAAATTGGCAACACTAATCTCAAGTGCTCAGCATGTTCGGCCTCATCTCTTGAATAGACCAAGATGTCATTAATAAACACAACTACGAACCGGTCCAAATAATGTCTGAAGATCCGATTCATCAAATCCATAAATACCGCAGGGGCATTAGTGAGCCCAAACGGCATCACTAAGAACACGTAGTGGCCGTATCTCGTTCTGAAAGCAGTTTTGGGTATATCCGAATCTCGAATTCGAAACTGGTAAGAACCCGATCTCAAATCTATCTTTGAAAACACTGAGGCTCCCTTTAGTTGATCAAACAAATCATCAATACGCTGTAATGATATTTATTCTTTATTGTCACTTTATTCAAATTGACGATAGTCGATGCACAACCTCATGGTTCCGTCCTTCTTTTCACAAACAATATTGGTGCACCCAAGGCGAGAAACTTGGTCGAGCGAAACCTCTATCCGTCAATTCTTGCAACGAGCTTTCAACTCTTTTAACTCGCTTGGTGCCATACGATCTGAGCTATCAAAATCGGCGTAGTCCGGTACAAGCTCAATACCAAACTCTACCTCCCAAACAGTGGTAAACCCAGTAATTCCTCGAGAAAAACATCCGGGTATTCACAAACCACCGGCACAGATTCGGGTTTCTTTTCTAACTCTTTGTCATCAAGTACATACGCAAGGTATGCTTCGCACCCCTTTCTTTGCAAGGTATGCTTCGCACCCCTTTCTTACATATTTCTGGGCCAACATTGATGATATTACAGCTGGCAACCCCTTTAAGTCCGTAGACTCAACTCGGATTATCTCGTTATTTGCGCACCTCAAATCAGTAGTCTTGCTTTTGCAATTCACAACCGCATCATGCATAGTCAACCAATCTAAATCGAGGATAACATCAAATTCATCAAACGGCAAAAGCATCAAGTCTGTAGAAAACAGAACCTCAATTACTAGGGACATTTCTTACACACTTTGTTGACAAGCACGTAACACCCAAGGGATTTGACACCGAATTACGAACTCGAGAGACTCAATAGGTAAAGTCTTCTTGGATGCTAAGGTTTCACATATATAAGAATGAGTAGAACCGGGGTCAATCAAAGCAATCACATTAGTATTAAAGAGAGTAAAAGTACCAGTAATAACGTCTGGCGAGGAAGCATCCTCGCGTGCGCGTATAGCATAAGCTCTAGCAAGAGCACGAGCCTCAAATATAGTCGTAGCATCTCTAGATCCTCTCTGACCACCACTAGCATTGCCCGTATTTCTAGATGATCTACCTCGAGTAGTGGTAGCACCCGGTTTCCCACTCTGATTTACATTCTGTTCAGACAACCTCGGGCAATCTTTAGTGAAGTGGTCAACTGATCCGCACTTGTAACAGGAGCGGTCATGGAATCTACAACTCCCCGAATGCCATTTACCACAATACTGACACTCCGTTCTATCTCGACGATCATTTCCCACACTGGCGACCGAAGTGACTCGTGCACTCGTAGTGGGTCGATCGCGATCTCGTCTAGAAAAGCCCGAAGTGTCTCTAGACCGGCCTAAGCCATCTCTAAATTTCTTCGATGACTGTGGGAAGGGCTTCCCCGAAGACCTCTTACGAAACTCCTCTGCTCCCACCTCAGCTTTTCTTTTCTCCATACTGAGCTCCTCGGCTTTGTAAGCTCGCTCGACAAGTGCCACAAATTCTCGGATTTCCAAAATGCCAACATACAGCTTTATATCATCATTCAGCCCATCCTCGAAACGTTTACACATCACGGATTTTGAAGAAATGCATTCTCACGCGTACCGGCTAAGCCTTACAAATTTTCGTTCATAGTCGGTAACCGACATGGAACCTTGTTTGAGTTCAAGAAATTCCTTCCGTTTTTGGTCAATGAATCTTTGACTGATATACTTCTTTCGAAACTCGGTTTGGAAGAACTCCCAAGTTACTTGCTCTCTGGGCACAATAGAAGTCAACGTATTCCACCAATAGTAGGCAAAATCACGTAGCAAGGAGATAGTACACTTTAGGCACTCATCGGGTGTGCAAGATAGCTCGTCGAGTACCCGAATAGTGTTGTCCAACCAAAATTCAGTTTGCTCGGCATCATCGCTGTCCGTAGCTTTAAATTCAGTAGCCCCATGCTTTCGAATTCTGTCAACTGGGGGCTTATTTGACCTTATTTGGTCAACTACCAGAGGTATCGTAGGTGCGGGGGTAGTATTAGTCGGGAATGGAGGTTGTGGAACAGCCGTATTAGTCCGAATGTATTGGTTGAACCAATCATTCATCACGCTATAAAAAGCTTGTCTAGCTTCATCATTCGGATTACTAGCAATAGGTTGAGAGTCCGCCGGCGCTGTCCTTTGTGCGGGAGCAGGCGCTACACTCTCAAGATCATCAGCTACCGCTCAGTCGGGATCGGGATTCATTACTATAAGTAAACACATTTGCAAATGTTAGAAATCACCACACTATCAAATAATCACATAATGGCATGTATAGCTAGACCAAAACGTATTACGGTAATCCTAGAATCGACTAAACCGTAGCTCTGATACCAATAAAATTGTAACACCCCGTACACGAGACCGTTTCCGGAGTCGGACACGAGGGGTTAACGGGCTTAATCCACTTATTTGCACAGTCCATTTTAAAATTTCCAGACAAGCTGGCTAACTGCGTCACTGTCACTTTAAAAATCATATCTCGGGATCGAAAACTCAAAAACTGATTCCGTAAATTTTTCCTTAAACTATACTCATATGTTCATCTAAAAATTTTTTTCTAGAATTTTTTCTCGAGCCAATTAGTACAGTTTATTAGTTAAATTCTCCCCTGTTTCAGGGTTCGACTACTCTGACCTTCGTGCATTACGACTTGGATATCTCCCTGTACAGGGCTTCAATACTGATACCGTTTGTTTCTACAGAAACTACACTCGAAAAGGAATCTATTAATATATGGCATGACTTCTAATTATCTCTGGTTAATTTATAATGAATTTCCAAAGTCGGAACAGGGAATCCAGAAACCGTTCTGGCCCTGTCTCACGAAAACTTAAATATCTCTTAGCATACTGTTCATATGATCGTTTCGTTACTTTCCTATGAAAACAGATTCATCAAGGTTCGTTTACATAATTTATTCACTATTTAATTCCATTCATACTATTTTTAGTGATTTTTCACATCCACATCACTGCTGCTGTCAGCATCTGCCTTTAAGGTAGACTTTACCTATTTCATGGTTTCCATGATTCAACTAGCCCTTTAGCATATATGGCACAAAATATGATCATGATTAACCATTGCAATGGCTAATCGTTTCCAAACATTTCCATACCTCTTAATGAACAACATACAAAATGATTATAATACCATGCCCAAAGTGTATATAAGCCATTTTCGCATGGCTATCCAAATTTATACAAAACCAAAGGGTACATGACCAACAACAAAAAGGGTAGTCCTATACATGCCATTTCAAAGTTCAACCAAAAGTGTACCAAAAGGGGCTTTGATAGTGTGGGCGACTTCAACTTCACTAATCCCGAGTCCGATAGCTGACGAACCAAAATCTGTAAAACAGAGATTCAAGAAGCAGAGTAAGCATTTAATGCTTAGTAAGTTTTGAGCCATAAAATTTGACGCAACTAAAATGTAGCATTCATATGGCTAACGGATAATTTCATATGCACAAATTCTCAATATCATACTTACTTCACATTACCAACCCTTATATTCACACACAAAATATTAACTTAGCCAAAGGCTGGAAGTTCATTAATCGACTGAGCGAATACTACTTAAAAGGAATCAATTAATCCAATGCATGTACAAAACATGCCTCATTGTTGGGATTTTACGAGCGTATTAATTGAAATTATTACAGCAAGATCGCTCATTCCCAACCCAAGTATCTTCGGGATTTAGCCGGATATAACCACTCGCACAAGGCCTTCGGGTCTTAGCCCGGATATGGTCACTAGCATAAATGCCTTCGGGACTTAGCCCGGATATAGTCGCTAGCACAAATGCCTTCGGTTTTGGCGGGATATAGTAACTCGCACAAATGCCTTCTTGATCTTAGTCCGGATATAGTCATTTAGCACAAAAGCCTTCGGGACTTAGCCCGGATATCATTCGAATAACCATGCACATATATCAATAAATCATGACACATCCATATTTCATTTTCATTATCAAAGCTCAAACAAAAGACACTTATCACACTTACAAATTTTGGCTTAATAGCCACATACAAAGATCATGATTTTGATTTGCTTGTGACATAATCTAATCGAATCATAATCTAAGTTCCATTACTCGAAAACTTACCTCGGAGGTGGTCGAACAATTTCGGCAGCTATTCGATCACTTTTTCCTTTCCCTTATCCAACTGTGTTCCTCTAGGCTCTTGAGCTAGTTCACACAAGTTTAACTTATTAAAGTCTCATTATGCTAGCTTATGGTCGAATATGACAAGAAATTTAATAGGTCATATAGCCACCTTCTAGCTCAAATACACAATGGTCATACGCATTTTTAATCACATTAAGCAATTTAATACAATTCATTCGAACATCAAAAGAGAAGCTCAAGGTACTTAGCTCATATATACATTAGACATTAGAGTCACATATGTACGAAATCACGAATCGAATTCAACATATTAGCTAATATTCCCCTTAGCTGAATTTTCTAAGTCAAGACAAAACCATCAATATGCTTACCTATGTCTGAACATACACATCAACTTATGTACTCATTCATGTGGCCGAACATGCATGTCTATGTTGAGGCGATTGCATACTTAATACATTCTACAAGTATGGTCACTTGTATTGACCAAATACCATTTTGTTTCAAGTTCAAAACTTGGCTAATACACATATATGCACTATTAAAGCATCCTCTCCATTCCATCAATTCAACACATGCATTACTCATTAATATACAAAATTATATTCGGCCTTAGCACACATCTTGTCAGCCAATTTTTCTCCATCTAGAAACATTTTATGTACTATGCCAACCAAAAGATCAAACACCTAGCTTAATCATTTCCAAAACACTTAACTGCCTTTGACCAAGACTTTAAACAAAGTCTATGTTCTACTATCACACATATGGGCATTATTAGTTCAAAGTTTTAACAAGATTAATTTCTTTGATCTTAACCTAAATGACAACCCCCATTGTTCATCTAGATTTAGCATGAAACAAACACCAACCAAGAAAACAACACCCATGGCCGAGTATCATCTTCATCACATAGCAAGATTTAAACCATGGGCTAGGTAGAACTCAAACTAACATAAAAAATATGCATGAATCTCATGGAACAACATCAAACTTACCTTAGCCTAGCTACAAGCATGGCCGAATCTCTTCAACATTTCTTCCTCTCTTTCCTTTTGAATTTTCGGTCAAGAAGAATGAAAAAGGATGGGCATTTTTTTTTTCTTTATTTTCATCATTTTCCTTTTTCCATTTCTTTATTACTAGCTTTTTATTTTATTGTTTCCTACATACCACATTAGCACACCATGCTTAAAATATGCTATGCCCCATAGCATGGCCGGCCACTAGCTCAAATATTGGGCAATTTGACATGCAAACCCACCATTTCACAACATGCATTATTAGGCCTCTTTACATTTGCCTAGCACATTTCTGAATTTTCTCACATAAGTCCTATTTGATAAAATTCACTTACTATTAACAAAATTCAAACATGAAATTTTCACACATGCATATATACATATAATGAGCATCAACTATGATGGTTAATTATTTTTATGACTCGGTTTAGTGGCCCCGAAACCACTTTCCAACTAGGGTCAGTTTAGGGCTGTCACAACTCTCCCCCACTTAAGAAATTTTCGTCCCCGAAAATCTTACCGGTAAATAGGTTTGGGTATCGTTCTTTCATAGAGTTCTCGGTCTCCCAAGTAGCTTCTTCCATTCCGTGTTTGAGCCATAACACTTTTACTAAAGGAACCCTTTTGTTTCGTAACTCTTTCACTTCACGAGCCAGGATACGAATTAGTTCTTCTTCATAACTCATATCAGGTTGAATTTCAACCTCTGATGGATTAATTATGTGCAATGGATCAGATCTATAACATCGAAGCATCGAAACATGAAAGACGTCGTGAATCTATTCAAGTTCAGGGGGCAAAATCAATCTATATGCAACTGGACCAACTCGTTCGGAGATTTCATACGGCCCAATGAATCTCGGACTCAATTTGCCCTTACGGCCAAATTTGAGTATCTTTTTCCAAGGTGAAACTTTAAGAAACACTTTGTCTCCCACCTGATACTCAATGTCTTTTCGTTTCAAATCCGCGTCGACTTACGGCGATCTGTGGTCGCCTTGGACTTTCACGGATTACTTTTACTTTCTGTTCAGCATCTTTAATCAAATCAACTCCGAATATTTTACTTTCACCGAGCTCGGTCCAAAACAATGGTGTACGGCATTTTCAACCGTACAAAGCCTCGTAAGGTGCCATTTTAATACTTGACTGAAAACTATTGTTGTAAGCGAATTCAATCAAAGGTAAATACCGTTCCCATGAACCACTAAACTCAAGGATGCAGCATCTCAACATATCCTCGAGTATTTGAATTATCTGCTCGGATTGACCATCGGTTTGGGGGTGAAAAGTGGTGCTAAAACGCAACTTGGTACCCAAAGCTTCTTGCAATTTCTTCCATAATCGCGAGGTGAATCTCGGATCTCTATCTGACACAATAGAAATCGGTACTCCGTGTAATCTCACGATCTGAGAAATATACAATTTAGCTTGTTTATCCAATGAAAAATCCGTACGTACGGGGATAAAGTGAGCCGACTTAGTCAGTATATCAACAACAACTCAAATCGTATCCTTCTTACTTGCCGACACTGGCAACCCAGATACAAAATCCATCGTGACTCGATCCCATTTCCATTCAGGTATCATGATCAGCTGAAGTAAACCTGTAGGTACTTGATGTTCCGCCTTCACTTGCTGACATATTAAACACTTCGAAACAAAATCGAAAATGTCTCATTTCATACCACGCCACCAAAACTGACGTCTCAGATCGTTGTACATTTTCGTACTCCCCGGGTGAATCGACATTCGGCTACAATGAGCTTCGTTCAGAATCATCGAAATGAGTTCTGAGTTTCTTGGGACACACAACCGACTTCTGAACCTCAAACAATCGTCATCATCGATTTGAAACTCTGATTCCATATTCGGAACACATTCAGCCCGTTTTGCAAACAATTCACCATCGACTTTCTGAGCTTCACTAATTTGATGAATCAACAATGGTTTGGCCTTTAATTCCGCCACTAACACATTGTCAGATAGAACAAACAAGTGTACATTCATCGCTCGTAAAGAAAATAGTGATTTACGACTTAAGGCATCCGCAACCACATTAGCCTTTCCCGGGTGATAGTCAATGACAAGTTCATAATCTTTCAGCAACTCAAGCCAACGCCTTTGTCGCAGATTCAAGTCTCTTTGAGTCATCAAATATTTGAGACTTTTGTGATCCGAATATACATGGCACTTCTCACCAAATAAATAATGTCGCCATATTTTTAAGGCAAATACGATGGCAGCTAGTTCGAGATCATGGGTTGGATAATTTTTCTCATGTGGCTTCAATTGTCTCGAAGCATAGGCCACAACTCGACCTTCTTGCATCAATACGCAACCCAACCCAAGTAGGGATGCATCACTATAAATGATAAACTCTTTGCCCGATTCGGTTGCACTAGAATTGAGCTTGGTCAAATAAGTTTTCATTGATCAAAACTTTTCGACATTTTTCCGTCCATTCAACTTAACATCTTTTGAAGTAACCGTCATTGGTGTGGCTATCATCGGAAACCTTTACAAACCGTCGGTAGCGACCAAAGAAGTCCCAAAAGCTTGAACCTCAATAATATTTCTCGGAGGTTTCAGCTAAGTATGGCTGAAATTTTGCTCGGATCAACTCGAATACCGATCAGATACCACATGACCTAAGAAGCTAACCTCTCTTAACCGTAACTCACACTTCATCGAACTTAGCATATAACGCTTATCCCGTAAAATTTGCAACACTAATCTCGGTGCTCGGCATGTTCGGCCTCATCTCTTGAATAGACCAAGATGTCATCAATAAACACAACTACTGAACCGGTCCAAATCATCGCCTAAAGATCCGATTCATCAAATCCATAAATACCGCAGGGGCATTAGTGAGCCCAAACGGCATCACTAAGAACTCGTAGTGGCCGTATCTCATTCTGAAAGCAGTTTTGGGTATATCCGAATCTTGAATTCGCAACTGGTAATAACCCGATCTCAAATCTATCTTTGAACACACTGAGGCTCACTTCTAATTATCTCTGGTTAATTTATAATGAATTTCAAAGTCGGAACAGGGAATCCAGAAACCGTACTGGCCCTGTCTCACGAAAACTTAAATATCTCTTAACATACTGTTCATATGATCATTTCGTTACTTTCGTATGAAAATAGATTCATCAAGGTTCGTTTACATAATTTATTCACTATTTAATTCCATTCCTACTATTTTTAGTGATTTTTCACATCCACATCATTTCTTCTGCCACAAGATTCCGCCTTTAAGGTAGACTTTACCTATTTCATAGTTTCCATGATTCAACTAGCCCTTTAGCATATATGGCACAAAATATGATCATGATTAACCATTCCAATGGCTAATCGTTTCCAAACATTTCCATACCTCTTAATGAACAACATACAAAATGATTATAATACCATGCCCAAAGTGTATATAAGCCATTTTCGCATGGCTATCCAAATTTATACAAAACCAAAGGGTACATGACCAACAACAAAAAGGGTAGTCCTATACATGCCATTTCAAAGTTCAACCAAAAGTCTTTGAAAACAAATCTTTCTTTGAAAACACTGAGGCCCCTTTTAGTTGATCAAACAAATCATTAATACGCGGTAACGGATATTTATTCTTTATTGTCACTTTATTCAGCTGACGATAGTCGATGCACAACCTCGTGGTTCCGTCCTTCTTTTTCACAAACAATACTGGTGCACCCCAAGGCGAGAAACTTGGTCGAGCGAAACCTCTATCCGTCAATTCTTGCAACTGAGCTTTCAACTCTTTTAACTCGGTTGGTGCCATACCATAAAGAGCTATTGAAATCGGCGTATTCCCAAGTACAAGCTCAATACCAAACTCTACCTCCCGAACAGGTGGTAACCCGGTAATTCCTCGGGAAAAACATCCGGGTATTCACAAACCACCGGCACAGATTCGGGTTTCTTTTCTAACTCTTTGTCATCAAGTACATACGCAAGGTATGCTTCGCACCCCTTTCTTACATATTTCTGGGCCAACATTGATGATATTACAGTTGGCAACCCCTTTAAGTCCGTAGACTCAACTCAGATTATCTCGTTATTTGCGCACCTCAAATCAATAGTCTTGCTTTTGCAATTCACAATCGCATCATGCACGGTCAACCAATCTAAACCGAGGATAACATCAAATTCATCAAACGGCAAAAGCATCAAGGCCGCCGGAAAACAGGATCCTCGAATTACTAGGGGACATTCCTCACACACTTTGTTGACAAACACGTAACGACCCAAGGGATTTGACACCCGAATTACGAACTCAGTAGACTCAATAGGTAAAGTCTTACTGGATGCTAAGGTTTCACATATATAAGAATGAGTAGAACCAGGGTCAATCAAAGCAATCACATTAGTATCAAAGAGAGTAAAAGTACCGGTAATAACGTCTGGCGAGGAAGCATCCTCGCGTGCGCGTATAGAATAAGCTCTAGCAGGAGCACGAGCCTCAGATCTGGTCGTAGCATCTCTAGATCCTCTCTGACCACCACTAGCATTGCCCGCATTTCTAGATGATCTACCTCGGCGGTGGTAGCACCGGTTTCCCACTCGATTTACATTCTGCTCGCACAACCTCGGGCAATCTTTAATGAAGTGGTCAATCGATCCGCACTTGTAACAGAGCGGTCATGGAATCTACAACTCCCGAATGCCATTTACCACAATATCGACACTCGCTTCTATCTCGACGATCATTTCCCACATCTGGCGATCAAGTGACTCGTGCACTTTCAGGGGTCGATCGCGATCTCATCTACGAAAGCCCGAAGTGTCTCTAGACCGCCTAAGCGATCTCTAAATTTCTTCGACGACCGTGGAAGGGCTTCCCGCTTTTCTTTTCTCCATCTCGAGCTCCTCGGCTTTGCAAGCTCGCTCGACAAGTGCCACAAATTCTCGGTTTCCAAAATGCCAACATACTGAAGTTATATCATCATTCACCCATCCTCAAACGTTTACACATCACGGCTTCAAGAAATGCATTCGCAGCATCTGGCTAAGCCTTACAAATTTTCGTTCATAGTCGATGAATCGACATGGAACCTTGTTTGAGTTCAAGAAATTCCTTCCATTTTTGGTCAATGAATCTTTGATGATATACTTCTTTCAAACTTCGGTTTGGAAGAACTCCCAAGTTACTTGCTCTCTGGGCACAATAGAAGTTAACGTATTCCACCAATAGTAGGCGTAATCACGTAGCAAGGAGATAGTACACTTTAGGCACTCATCGGGTGTGCAAGATAGCTCGTCCATGCGAATAGTGTTGTCCAACCAAAATTCACTTGCTTTCGGCATCATCGCTGTCCGTAGCTTTAAATTCAAGAGCCCCATGCTTTCGGATTCATCAACTGGGGCTTATTTGACCTTATTTGGTCAGCTCTCAAGGTATTGTAGGTGCGGGGTGGTATTAGTCGGAATGGAGGTTGTGGAATAGTAGATTAGTCCGAATGTATTGGTTGAACCAATCATTCATCACGCTATAAAAGCTTGTCTAGCTTCATCATTCGGATTACTAGCAATAGGTTGAGAGTCCGCCGGCACTGTCCCTTGTGTGGGAGCAGGCGCTACACTCTCAAGATCATCAGCTACCGCTCAGTCGGGATCGGGATTCATTACTATAAGTAAACACATTTGCAAATGTCAGAAATCACCACACTATCAAATAATCACATAATGGCATGTATAGCTAGACCAAAACGTATTACGGTAATCCTAGAATCGACTAAACCGTAGCTCGATACCAATAAAATTGTAACACCCATGCAGAGACCGCTTCCTGAGTCGGACACGAGGGTTAACGGCTTAATCCACTTATTTGCACAATCCATTTTAAAATTTCCGCATAAGTGGCTAATGCGTCACTGTCACTTTAAAAATCATATCTCGGGATCGAAAACTCAAAAACTGATTCCGTAAATTTTTCCTTAAACTATACTCATATGTTCATCTAAAAATTTTTTTCTAGAATTTTTTCTCGAGCCAATAAGTACAGTTTATTAGTTAAAGTCTCCCCTGTTTCAGGGTTTGACTACTCTGACATTCGTGCATTGCGACTTGGATATCTTCCTGTACAGGGCTTCAATACTGATGATGTTTGTTTCTACAGAAACAAGACTCGAAAAGGAATCTATGAATATATGGCATGACTTCTAATTATCTCTGGTTAATTTATAATGAATTTCCAAAGTCGGAATAGGGAATCCAGAAACTGTTCTAGCCCTGTCTCACGAAAACTTAAATATCTCTTAACATACTGTTCATATGATCCTTTTGTTACTTTCCTTTGAAAATAGATTCATCAAGGTTCGTTTACATAATTTATTCACTATTTAATTCCATTTCTACTATTTTTAGTGATTTTTCACATCCACATCACTGCTGCTATCAGCATCTACCTTTAAGGTAGACTTTACCTATTTCATAGTTTCCATGATTCAACTAGCCCTTTAGCATATATGGCACAAAATATGATCATGATTAACCATTCCAATGGCTAATCGTTTCCAAACATTTCCATTCCTCTTAATGAACAACATACAAAATGATTATAATACCATGCCCAAAGTGTATATAAGCCATTTTAGCATGGCTATCCAAATTTATACAAAACCAAAGGGTACATGACCAACAACAAAAGGGTAGTCCTATACATGCCATTTCAAAGTTCAACCAAAAGTGTACCAAAAGGGCTTTGATAGTGTGGGCGACTTCGACTTCACTAATCCCGAGTCCGATAGTGATTTAACCAAAATCAGAAAATAGAGATTCAAGAAGCGAGTAAGCATTTAATGCTTAGTAAGTTTTGAGCCATAAAATTTGAAGCAACTAAAATGTAGCATTCATATGGCTAACGGATAATTTCATATGCACAAATTCTCAATATCATACTTACTTCACATTACCAACCCTTATATTCACACACAAAGATCAACTTAGCCAAAGGCCTAAGTTCATTAATCGATCGACGAATACTACTTAAAAGGAATCAATTAATCCAATGCATGTACAAAACATACCTCATTGTTGGGATTTTACGAGCGTATTAATTGAAATTATTACAACAAGATCGCTCATTCCCAACCCAAGTATCTTCGGTATTTAGCGGATATAACCACTCGCACAAGGCCTTGGTCTTAGCCGGATATGGTCACTAGCATAAATGCCTTCGGACTTAGCCCTGATATAGTCGCTAGCACAAATGCCTTCGGGTTTTGGCCTTGATATAGTAACTTCGCACAAATGCCTTGGATCTTAGTCCGGATATAGTCACTTAGCACAAAAGCCTTCGGACTTAGCCCGGATATCATTCAATAACCATGCACATATATCAATAAATCATGACACATCCATATTTCATTTTCATTATCAAAGCTCAAACACAAGACACTTATCACACTTACAAATTTCGACTTAATAGCCACATACAAAGATCATGATTTTGATTTGCTTGTGACATAATCTAATCGAATCATAATCTAAGTTCCATTACTCGAAAACTTACCTCAGAGGTGGTCGAACAATTTCGGCGGCTATTCGATCACTTTTTCCTTTCCCTTATCCAACTGTGTTCCTCTAGGCTCTTGAGCTAGTTCACACAAGTTTAACTTATTAAAGTCTCATTATGCTAGATTATGGTCGAATATGACAAGAAATTTAATAGGTCATATAGCCACCTTCTAGCTCAAATACACAATGGTCATACGCATTTTTAATCACATTAAGCAATTTAATACAATTCATTCGAACATCAAAAGAGAAGCTCAAGGTACTTAGCCCATATATACATTAGACATTAGAGTCACATATGTACGAAATCACGAATCGAATTCAACATATTAGCTAATATTCCCCTTAGCTGAATTTTGTAAGTCAAGACAAAACCATCAATATGCTTACCTATGGTCGAACATACACATCAACTTATGTACTCATTCATGTGGCCGAACATGCATGTCTATGTTGAGGCCGATTGCATACTTAATACATTCTACAAGTATGGTCACTTGTATTGACCAAATACCATTTTGTTTCAAGTTCAAAACTTGGCTAATACACATATATGCACTATTAAAGCATCCTCTCCATTCCATCAATTCAACACATGCATTACTCATTAATATACAAAATTATATTCAGCCTTAGCACACATCTTGCTGGTCGAATTTTTCTCCATCTAGCAACATTTTATGTACTATGCCGAACCAAAAGATCAAACACCTAGCTTAATCATTTCCAAAACACTTAACCGGCCTTTGACCAAGACTTTAAACAAAGTCTATGTTCGGCTATCACACATATGGGCATTATTAGTTCAAAGTTTTAACAAGATTAATTTCTTTGATCTTAACCTAAATGACAACCCCCATTGTTCATCTAGATTTAGCATGAAACAAACACCAACCAAGAAAACAACACCCATGGCCGAGTATCATCTTCATCACATAGCAAGATTTAAACCATGGGCTAGGTAGAACTCAAACTAACATAAAAAATATGCATGAATCTCATGGAACAACATCAAACTTACCTTAACCTAGCTACAAGCATGGTCGAATCTCTTCAACATTTCCTCCTTTCTTTCCTTTTGAATTTTCGGTCAAGAAGAATGAAAAAGGATGGGCATTTTTTTTTTGCTTTATTTTCATCATTTTCCTTTTTCCATTTCTTTATTACTAGCTTTTTATTTTATTGTTTCCTACATACCACATTAGCACACCATGCTTAAAATATGCTATGCCCCATAGCATGGCCGGCCACTAGCTCAAATATTGGGCAAGTTGACATGCGCAAGGTATGCTTCGCACCCCTTTCTTACATATTTCTGGGCCAACATTGATGATATTACAGCTGGCAACCCCTTTAAGTCTGTAGACTCAACTCGGATTATCTTATTATTTACGCACCTCAAATCAATAGTCTTGCTTTTGCAATTCACAACCGCATCATGCACGGTCAACCAATCTAAACCGAGGATAACATCAAATTCATCAAACGGCAAAAGCATTAAGTCCACCGGAAAACAGGAACCTCGAATTACTAGGGGGCATTTCTTACACACTTTGTTGACAAGCACGTAACGACCCAAGGGATTTGACACCCGAATTACGAACTCAGTAGACTCAATAGGTAAACTCTTACTGGATGCTAAGGTTTCACATATATAAGAATGAGTAGAACCGGGGTCAATCAAAGCAATCACATTAGTATCAAAGAGAGTAAAAGTACCGGAAATAACGTCTAGCGAGGAAGCATCCTCGCGTGCGCGTATAGCATAAGCTCTAGCAGGAGCACGAGCCTCAGATCTGGTCGTAGCATCTCTAGATCCTCTCTGACCACCACTAGCATTGCCCGTATTTCTAGATGATCTACCTCGAGCAGGGGTAGCACCCGCTTCCCACTGATTTACATTCTGTTCAGACAACCTCGGGCAATCTTTAATGAAGTGGTCAACTGATCCGCACTTGTAACAGGAGCGGTCATGGAATCTACAACTCCCCGAATGCCATTTACCACAATACTGACACTCCATTCTATCTCGACGATCATTTCCCACACTGGCGATCAAGTGACTCGTGCACTCGCAGGGGGTCGATCGCGATCTCGTCTAGAAAAGCCCGGTGTCTCTAGACCGCCTAAGCCATCTCTAAATTTCTTCGATGATCGTGGAAGGGCTTCCTCAAGACCTCTTATGAAACTCCTTTGCTCCCACCTCAGCTTTTCTTTTCTCCATATCGAGCTCCTCGGCTTTGCAAGCTCGCTCGACAAGTGCCACAACTTCTGATTTCCAAAATGCCAACATACGACTTTATATCATCATTCAGCCCATCCTCAAACGCTTACACATCACGGCTTCAAGAAATGCATTCTCGCTGCATCGCTAAGTCTTACAAATTTTCGCTCATAGTCGGTAACCGACATGGAACCTTGTTTGAGTTCAAGAAATTCCTTCCATTTTTGGTCAATGAATCTTTGACTGATATACTTCTTTCGAAACTCGGTTTGGAAGAACTCCCAAGTTACTTGCTCTCTGGGCACAATAGAAGTCAACGTATTCCACCAATAGTAGGCAGAATCACGTAGCAAGGAGATAGTACACTTTAGGCACTCATCGGGTGTGCAAGATAGCTCGTCCAGTACCCGAATAGTGTTGTCCATCCAAAATTCAGCTTACTTAGCATCATCGCTGTCCGTAGCTTTAAATTCAATAGCCCCATGCTTTTGGATTCTATCAACTGGGAGGCTTATTTGACCTTATTTGGTCAGCTACCGGAGGTATCGTAGGTGCGGGGGTGGTATTAGTCGGGAATGGAGGTTGTGGAACAGCCGTATTAGTCCAAATGTATTGGTTGAACCAATAATTCATCACGCTATAAAAAGCTTGTCTAGCTTCATCATTCGGATTACTAGCAATAGGTTGAGAGTCCGCCGCATCATGTCCCTTGTCGGAGCAGCGCGCTACACTCTCAAGATCATCACTACCGCTTCGGTCGGGATCGGATCCATTACTATAAGTAAACACATTTGCAAATGTCAGAAATCACCACACTATCAAATAATCACATAATGGCATGTATAGCTAGACCCAAACATATTATGGTAGTCCTAGAATCGACTAAACCGTAGCTCTGATACCAATAAAATTGTAACACCCCGTACCCGAGACCGTTTCCGGAGTCGGACACGAGGGGTTAATGGGCTTAATCCAGTTATTTGCACAGTCCATTTTAAAATTTCCAGACAAGCTGGCTAACTGCGTCACTGTCACTTTAAAAATCATATCTTGGGCTCCAAAACTCAAAAACTAGATCCGTAAATTTTTCCTGAAAATATACTCATATTTCCATCTACAAATTTTTTTCTAGAATTTTTGGTTGAGCCAATAAGTACAGTTTATTAGTTAAAGTCTCCCCTGTTTCAGGGTTCGACTACTCTGACATTCGTGCATTGCCACTTGGATATCTCCCTGTACAGGGCTTCAATACTGATGCTGTTTGTTTCTACAGAAACTAGACTCGAAAAGGAATCTATGAATATATGGAATAACTTCTAATTATCTCTGGTTAATTTATCATGAATTTCCAAAGTCGAAACAGGGAATCCAGAAACCGTTCTGGCCCTGTCTCACGAAAACTTAAATATCTCTTAACATACTGTTCATATGATCGTTTCGTTACTTTCCTATGAAAATAGATTCATCAAGGTTCGTTTACATAATTTATTCACTATTTAATTCCATTCCTACTATATTTAGTGATTTTTCATATCCACATCACTGCTGCTGTCAGCATCTGCCTTTAAGGTAGACTTTACCTATTTCATAGTTTCCATGATTCAACTAGCCCTTTAGCATATATGGCACAAAATATGATCATGATTAACCATTCCAATGGCTAATCGTTTCCAAACATTTCCATTCCTCTTAATGAACAACATACAAAATGATTATAATACCATGCCCAAAGTGTATATAAGCCATTTTCGCATGGCTATCCAAATTTATACAAAACCAAAGGGTACATGACCAACAACAAAAAGGGTAGTCCTATACATGCCATTTCAAAGTTCAACCAAAAGTGTACCAAAAGGGGCTTTGATAGTGTGGGCGACTTCGACTTCACTAATCCGAGTCCGATAGTGACGAACCAAAATCTATAAAATGAGATTCAAGAAGCGGAGTAAGCATTTAATGCTTAGTAAGTTTTGTGCCATAAAATTTGACGCAACTAAAATGTAGCATTCATATGGCTAACGGATAATTTCATATGCACAAATTCTCAATATCATACTTACTTCACATTACCAACCCTTATATTCACACACAAAGATCAACTTAGCCAAAGGCCTAAGTTCATTAATCGATCGAAATAATACTACTTAAAAGGAATCAATTAATCCAATGCATGTACAAAACATACCTCATTGTTGGGATTTTATGAGCGTATTAATTGAAATTATTACAGCAAGATCGCTCATTCCCAACCCAAGTATCTTCGAGATTTAGCGGATATAACCACTCGCACAAGGCCTTGGTCTTAGCCCTGATATGGTCACTAGCATAAATGCCTTTGGGACTTAGCCGGATATAGTCGCTAGCACAAATGCCTTCGGTTTTGGCCGGATATAGTAACTCGCACAAATGCCTTCGGATCTTAGTCCGGATATAGTCACTTAGCACAAAAGCCTTCGGACTTAGCCCGGATATCATTCGAATAACCATGCACATATATCAATAAATCATGACACATCCATATTTCATTTTCATTATCAAAGCTCAAACACAAGACACTTATCACACTTACAAATTTCGACTTAATAGCCACATACAAAGATCATGATTTTGATTTGCTTGTGACATAATCTAATCGAATCATAATCTAAGTTCCATTACTCAAAACTTACCTCGAGGTGGTCGAACAATTTCGCGACTATTCGATCACTTTTTCCTTTCCCTTATCCAACTGTGTTCCTCTAGGCTCTTGAGCTAGTTCACACAAGTTTAACTTATTAAAGTCTCATTATGCTAGCTTATGGTCGAATATGACAAAAAATTTAATAGGTCATATAGCCACCTTCTAGCTCAAATACACAATGGTCATACGCATTTTTAATCACATTAAGCAATTTAATACAATTCATTCGAACATCAAAAGAGAAGCTCAAGGTACTTAGCCTATATATACATTAGACATTAGAGTCACATATGTACGAAATCACGAATCGAATTCAACATATTAGCTAATATTCCCCTTAGCCGAATTTCCTAAGTCAAGACAAAACCATCAATATGCTTACCTATGGCTGAACATACACATCAACTTATGTACTCATTCATGTGGCCGAACATGCATGTCTATGTTGAGGCCGATTGCATACTTAATACATTCTACAAGTATGGTAACTTGTATTGACCAAATACCATTTTGTTTCAAGTTCAAAATTTGGCTAATACACATATATGCACTATTAAAGCATGCTCTCCATTCCATCAATTCAACACATGCATTACTCATTAATATACAAAATTATATTCTACCTTAGCACACATCTTGTCATCCAATTTTTCTCCATCTAGCAACATTTTATGTACTATGTCAACCAAAAGATCAAACACCTAGCTTAATCATTTCCAAAACACTTAACTGCCTTTGACCAAGACTTTAAACAAAGTCTATGTTCGGCTATCACACATATGGGCATTATTAGTTCAAAGTTTTAACAAGATTAATTTCTTTGATCTTAACCTAAATGACAATCCCCATTGTTCATCTAGATTTAGCATGAAACAAACACCAACCAAGAAAACAACACCCATGGCCGAGTATCATCTTCATCACATAGCAAGATTTAAACCATGGGCTAGGTAGAACTCAAACTAACATAAAAAATATGCATGAATCTCATGGAACAACATTAAACTTACCTTAACCTAGCTACAAGCATGGCCGAATCTCTTCAACATTTCCTCCTTTCTTTCCTTTTGAATTTTCGGTCAAGAAGAATGAAAAAGGATGGGCATTTTTTTTTCTTTATTTTCATCATTTTCCTTTTTCCATTTCTTTATTACTAGCTTTTTATTTTATTGTTTCCTACATACCACATTAGCACACCATGCTTAAAATATGCTATGCCCCATAGCATGGCCGGCCACTAGCTCAAATATTGGGCAATTTGACATGCAAACCCACCATTTCACAACATGCATTATTAGGCCTCTTTACATTTGCCTAGCACATTTCTAAATTTTCTTACATAAGTCCTATTTGATAAAATTCACTTACTATTAACAAAATTCAAACATGAAATTTTCACACATGCATATATACATATAATGAGCATCAACTAGGACGGTTAATTATTTTTATGACTAAGTTTAGTGGCCCCAAAACCACTTTCCGACTAGGGTCAGTTTAGGGCTGTCACAGAATTGCTCAGAATTATTATCAATACACTATCTCCACAGTTACACAAGAAAAAATTACTTTAGGAGTTATTGAATTGGTTACAATAACCGCACTAAGTGCTCTAGTTTCTTCTATCACAAACATGATTAAAAATATGGAAGAGACTAGTGGCGTTACACCTATACAAGTCACTCAGCAAGTTGATGTTCCTGCATTTTTTTGTGAGATTTGTAGTGACAACCATAACTATGAAGATTGTCCACAACATGCAGAGAATGCTTGTTATATTAGTAACATCTACAACAATTCTTATGGTAACTTTTACAACCACTCTGCACGCAACCAACCATTTTGGGGAACTCAGAATGCTGGAAAAAATGTTGCGACATTCATACATCTACTTAGGGTAATTATAATCTCAGTTAAGGGAATTACAATCAACAACAATAGAACTACAATCAACACACTTAGTTGTATCCACAACTAGGCCAGACACATCTACACCAAAATCTGATGCAACCATAACACTCTTCGATATCAAATCAGCATGTTCAAGGACATCGACAACAACTGTACACTCAAGCTTCTATTTCTAACCAGTTAGTAACTCTTGAGGCTTAATGCGGGAGCATATTACTCACACGGAAGCAATCGTACAAGGGAATTCATCTTCCATTCAATAATTGAAGAAAAATTAGGAAACTTGCTTCAAATCTGAATACTTGACCACTAGGCTCATTACCTAGTGACACGGGAAATCCTAGTCCAATGGGGAAAGAACAATGTAAAGCTATGACTCTTAGGAGTGTTAAACAAACTGGTGAACCATTTATAGACTCTACTGTAGCACCTCAAGATACAAATAGAGTTATCACTGATGAAAAGGTTGAATCTGAAGAATTTTTCAATGAATCGGACAAAGAAATTCCACAAATTTTCACTCATATGCCTAATATCCGACCTTGAAAATTGACAACGCAATCAAAGGTGTCAGCGCAAGCAGATATATCTCTACCTTTACCTTTCCCAAAAGGATTTAGGAATAATGAGCATGACAAGCAGTATCAGCAGTTCCTAGACATACTAAAGCAATTGTAGATCAACATTCATATAATAGACGCTCTGGTACAAATTCTGAGATATGGGAAATTTATGAAAGACCTCTTGTCCAAGAAGAAGAAGCTCACTGATATTGAAACTATTGCACTAACAGAAGGTTGTAGTGTTGTTTTGACAAATAAGTTGCCCCCTAAATTGAAAGATCCTGAGAGTTTTACCATCCCATGTTCAATTGGCAATCATTATTTGGGTAAGGCTTTATGTGACTTAGGAGCTAGCATTAACCTAATGCCACTATCTACTTTCAGAAAGTTAGGAATTTGTCAAATGAAATCTACTATAGTGACATTACAACTAGCTGATCGATCCTTGGCTCAAACTCAGGGGTAAATCAAAGATGTCTTAGTTCGTATGGATAAATTCATTTTTCCAACTAATTTTATCATACTTGATTGCGAGGCAGACAATGAGGTTCCCATAATCTTGGGATGACCATTTTTAGCCACTAGCTGAACTCTCACTGATGTTTATAAAGGTGAAATAACCATGCAACTTAATGATGAGTAAGTCACCTTCAGTGTTTTTGAATCTATTCAATGCAAGGATAAAGAAGAATGCCATATTGGCAATGTGCTAGATGATCTAATTGAGGAAGAATTCAATGTCAAAGCATAGTACTTTTTAAAGAGTTTGTAGTGACATCTAAAGTTGAATTCTTAGACAATTGTGATAGCATTACTGAAGTTAATAATCTTGAACTCAAACATGAATTACAGATTGAAGCCTTAGACCTAGCTAACAAAACAACCCCAACTTTCAAACCATCTATTGAACAAGCTCTTACTCTGGAATTGAAACCACTACCTCCTCATCTTAATTATGTCTTCCTGGGTAATCACAATACTCTCCCAGTTACTGTCTCTGCAACACTAGATGTAACTCAAGAAGAGAAATTGGTTCATATTCTCAAGCAACATAAACAAGCTACCGCTTGGAGTATTGTTGATATTCAAGGTATTTGTGACATCCCTAATTTGACCCTAGTCGGAAAGTGGTTTTGGGACAACAAAATCGAGTCATAAAAATAATTAACCGACATATTTGATGATTATTATATATGAATATGCATGTGTGAAAATTTCATGCTTAAATTTTGTTAATAGTATGTGAAATTTATTAAATAGGACTTGTGTGAGAAAATTTAGAAATGTGCTAGGTAAATGTTAAAGTGGCCTATTAATGCATGTTATAAAATACTTGTACTTGCATGTCAAATATTCCTTTTGTTTATAGTGGCCGCCATGATGAGAATTTATATTAAAATAGACATAAATAATTACTTATGATGGTTGTATAATTTTATATTGTTAAGGGAAAAAATATTTTCTTTTCATCTTTATCAACCGAAGGGAGAGAACATTAGTTTTAGCTCATAGTTTCTTCATTTTCTCTTAGTCTTACAAGAGGGAAAGGAAAGCCACGGCTTGCATGTTGAGGCAAACAAAAAATTTCACTCATTTTAAGGCTAGATTCTCAAGCATTGCTAACAAAGAAGGAGGAGGACAAAGAGTTAAAGGGAAGGAGAAAGTGGTGTAGGCAATTTCAGGTAGGAAGAAATTTCTAGTAAGTCCTTGAACTCCAAATTTCCAATTTACTATTTAAGATATTATATTATTGAATAATTCAGTTGAAATTGGTTTGAGCTACCTGTTGATTAATTAGTTAAAAATGGAGTCTTGTCCATGGCATGTTGAAATTGAAGTTGGTTAAGGATATTTTGGTTGTTTGCATGTTGTTGTTTTTACGGTTCAAAATAAGGAAAAGTTACAGGTTTTTATTGCAGACCAAGAACAGGGTTCGATGCTGTCCAAAGTAAGACATTTTTATTATGTTTTGTTGAAGGTTAAAAATTGTTAGCTAATGCTGCTGAATGGTGGGGTAAATTTAGTTATTTTAATACTTGAATTTAATAATTTAACAGTTAAATTATGTATTGATTAATTGCTTAAAATATCACTGTCCTTAAGTTGTAATTGAGGAATATTAATGGTTGTGATGTTAGTGTTTTGCTGTTGTAGTCCAGGTGGTCAACTGACATGAATTATGTGGTCTTGAAACATAAATTGAAGTAAATTAAATGTTGTAGTTAAGCTGTCCAAAAGTATGAATAAATATTGTTCTATATTGTGGCTTGTTACCGAATTAATGTTAAAACTAGGTTGATTAATTGGGGGATAAATTGTTGTTGTACAATGATGATTTATTATCGAATTTAAGTTGTTCCAAGGGTAAAAAGTGGCTGCTATTGAAGTAGTGTTTAATGTCTAATTAAATTATCCAAGTGATGATTAACTATTACTTGTTTAAGATGGTGTCAAGGCTTATTTGATCGTCTAATGCGATTAATTAGCGGCGAGAAGCTTTGTTAGTTTAGTTAGGTTGTACTATTTATGATAGTTGAAAATAACTATTAAATATTCTAAAATTTTCCTTGTTTAATTGATGTCTCTGATGTTAATGTGCCTAAAATGACTATTAAATGTTCAAAATTCCTCTGGTTTAATTGATATTTACTTGCTTTTAAACTATATCTCGGCGTGAGTGATAAATGATTAAATTTATCCTTAATCATTCGATTTATTGCTGCTATGTAAGATGTTCAAAAAAATTACGAAACCTTGATCTTTGGGAAGAACGGTTGGATCAAGGGAAAAATCGGTAGAATCCATGGTTGATGGAACTGTTGATGCCTACATGGAAGAATCTTGTTATCTGCCCTTGTGCTCAAGAGCTTAGAGGATCAAAGTTGGATAGGGGAAAGGAAAAAGTAATCGAATAGCCATCGAAATGGTTCGACAACATCCGAGGTAAGTTTCTAGCATATAAGTTTAGTTATAATGAAGAATGATATGGAATACGGGTAAAGATGGGACCATGAATTGGTGTAATTACCTATAGTAAAATGATAAGGAATAAGTTACTTCTATGAGCCTTAGCCGATTTGTTATTAGAAAAGTGATATTTAAATTATGATTTGTATGTGATAATAAGAAGTACTTATATATGATGATATGTTTTAAACTCAAATGCTAAGTTCTTAAGTGTTTGGACTTGGAAATTTAAGAGTAAATTGTAATAATCTGCTTAGGACAGCAGTAGTAGCGTGATTTTGAAAATCACCATAAATTGTTGGAGTGGAATTAGAGACTGAATAAAACATGTAATCAAAGCTCAATGAGTCTAGTTTCTTATAAAATAAACAGTGTAAGCAAAGGAATTTCCTATAGAGACATATTTAAAGTTGTGTGTGATAGTGTCAGAATGAATCTGAAATCCCCTGTTCTGTTTTTAGAAAATCATTATAAATAGTACAAAAATTTTTATAAGATAAAATTTATATTCTTAGACTCCTTAATGAGTCTAGTTTCAAATGAAATAAACAAGAACATATTTTGAAATCTGTACAATGAGAAATTTAATTCATAGTGAAGAGTGGTCAGTATAGTCGATCAGTGAAATAGGGGAAACTTTAAGAAAATTCTGGTTTTGATTGGCCAAACCAAAAATCATGAACAATTTATGGATAGAAGATATATGAGTCTATTTTCGGGGAAAATTTACGGCACTTCATTTGGAGTTCCGTAGCTCCAGTTATAAATAATCTAATGATTGTTGCTCAAGAAAACAGCTTGTAGTGAATCTGTGATTTTGTTGTAAACATTGATGAAACTAATTGAGTTGCTTATAAGCTATTGCTGAATTGATGCACAAGATCAATATATAGGTGGTGAGGCCAAAATGGCTAAAATTTAAATGTGTGCAAGTTATCCGAATGGCTATTTTATAAACGTAAGTAATGTATATGTAATATGTGTTGATAGTTTTATAAATTGAAGGTGTAGTGACTTATATGTTGTTTAGCCGAATGGTTGTCATGAGAAGAATGTAAGTCATGTGTGTATTTTCTTATTTAGTTGGAAGTTTATTGAAAGGGATATATATAGATATATATATAAATATGTATTAAAGTCAAATGATATTAAGACATGAAGTTAAGGTATACGCTATATGCTTATATTCGAATGAGGTTAATGAATTACAATGGTGATAGTTTGTGTGAAATGTGGTAACATGTGATTATAGTGTTATGTTTTATTTGAAATATTAATGTGAATATGAACTAAAGAACTAAGCTCCTAAATACATATATATATTTATGTATGTGCACGAAATGAGTGCATATGATTAAGTGGTTAGAGGTATTGAAAGATTGAATTGGTAATTGGTAACTATGGAAACAAGAAGTGTACAAAGGTTAAGTATATGGTAAGTGATACTTACTTGCTATGTGAATTCGATTTCGTTTGTATTACAAATGTACTTGGGGAATCACTTATGAGATGGTTATAAGTTATATTCAACGAGTATTGACTCTATCAAATTGTTTATGTAATATGAAAACATGAATATGTGTTTCCAAATATGGAAACCGAATGTGATTATAGTGTTATGTTTTAATTGATTGATTAAACTAAAAAAATAGCATTGATGTTTTTTTAAATGCGAAGGGTATATACTCTTAAATTTGGATGAAATAGATGAATTACATGTGCATACATAGGGTTTAATCTATTTGATCGAATGGTGACATATCTTGACATTTCAAAAGCGTGATTGGTGTAAGGCCTAATCTTAAGCGACTTAGTAATAAATCAACAATTACGGATGTTCAAAGACATTAAGTTGGCGGTATGTATTATGTACTTGTGTAGGCTTATTAAGCCCATCGAGACTTCACTTGGATTTTGTGTAAGTTATAAATGTATTTAATCCAGCAAAGTTAATTGTTTTACTTAAGACTTACTAAGCCTTGAAAGCTTACTCGTTGTTACGTTTCTGTTTTATAGATTGTCAAATTTGGCCTTTACTAAGAATCGTCAACAACTCGTCACACTATCACTATCCACCGTTTGGTACTGCTATATTTTGGATTATTTTATGGCATGTATAGAATAGACTAGTAGCGAATAATATTCGGTTAATGTATATAAGCCATGCGAAAATGGCATCCTTTGAATGTGTACTTATAGAAGTTTAATTTTATCCCTGGCTGTATTTAGCATTTATCTAAATGAATGATCTTTATTTCAAGAAAAAGTTTAAAATTTTACTGTTCTGACATGATTTACAAGTCTGGTAATACCCCTTTCCTATTCTGACAATGGTTACGGGATAGGGGTGTTACAGTATTAGTCCTTCTTTTTGCATGCACAAAATCAAGTTGGAAGATGAGGGCAAGCAATTGATTGAACAACAAAGAAGATTAAATGAGAAGATGAAAGAAGTTGTCAAGAAGGAAATCATAAAATGGCTTGATGCTGAAATTATTTACCCAATTTCTGATAGCAATTGGGTAAGTCCAATACAATGCATACCTAAAAAGTGTGGCATCACTGTGGTTCGCAACAATAAGGACAAATTAATTCCTACACGTATTTCCATGGGATGGCAAGTTTGTATAAATTATCGCAAATTGAATGCGGCCATAAAGAAGGATCACTTCCCACTTCCTTTCATTAACCAAATGCTAGATCTGCTTGCTAGAAAGGCCTATTATTTCTTTTTAGACGACTATTCTGGATACAATCAAAATGCTATTACTCCAAAGTATTAGGAGTAAACAACCTTCACCTGCCCCTTTTGGTTTTTGCAATACGCCATCCACATTTCAAAGGTGCATGATGACAATATTCTCAGATATGATTGGAGACTATTTAGAGGTGTTTACGGATGATTTCTCAGTCTATGGGAATGATTTTGATCAATGAACTAACAATTTGGATAAAGTACTGAAGCGATGTGAGGACATGCATCTTGTCTTGAATTGGGAAAAATGTCATTTCATGGCAACTGAAGGCATTGTGTTAGGACATCGCATCTCTAGTGAAGGCATTCAAGTAGACAAAGCTAAGATGGAAATCATTGAGAAATTACCTCCACCAACAAACGTGAAAGGTATTTGCAATTTTCTTAGAGGGTTTTACCAAAGATTTATTAGAAATTTTTCAAAAATTGCAAAGCCCTTATGCTCTTTCCTAGAACAGAATCAAAAATTCTTCTTTGACGATGCATGTCTGGATGCCTTTATTAAGTTAAAAAAGAAATAGCGAATGCACCCATTGTTGTTGCACTAGATTGGTCTAAACCTTTTGAAGTTATACGATGCAAGCGACATTACTCTGGGTGCGTTTCTAGAACAACGAAAGGGAAAAATATTTCACACCATCTAGTATGCTAGCAAAATTCTTACAGAGGTTCAATTCAATTATACCACAACAGAAAAAGAATTACTGGTTGTAGTCTTTGGTTTTGACAAGTTTTGTTCCTATCTTGTCAGCGCAAAGGTTACCGTATTCACTGGCCACTCAGTATTGAGATATCTCTTTGTGAAAAAGGATGTCAAACCGAAACTGATACGTTGGATATTACTGTTGCAAGAATTTGACATTGAGATAAAAGACTGTAAGGGTTTAGAGAATCAAGTCGCAGACCATCTGTCTTGATTGGAAGTTGGCAACGAAGACGAAAACATAATTCAAATTGCCGATGCATTCCAGGTGAGAAGTTATTTACTGTAGATGCAACTCCTTGGTATATGAATTTTATTAATTATCTAGTGTGTGGAAAGCTCTCATTCGGTGTCACAGGCCATAAAAAAGAAATATTTCTTCGTGACGTATTGAAGTATCATTGGAATAAGCCATATTTATTCAAGGTATGCAATGACAACATCATTCGACGTTGTGTTCTGGAAGAGGAGATGTTTTCGATCCTAAAGAATTGTTATGATGCTTCTTATGAAGGTCGTTTCTGTGGTATGAGAACCACTGATAAAGTTCTCCAATCAGGATTCTACTGGCTGATATTATTCAAAGATGCCCACAATTTTGTGAATCAATATGATAGGTGTCAGTGCATCGGTTATATATCTCAACGCAATGAAATGTTGCAGCAACCAATTATAAAGGTTGAATTATTTGATGTTTGGGGTATGGATTTTATAGGACCATTTTTGAGTTCATTTGGAAATCTTTATATATTAGTAGCTATTGACTACTTCTGAAAGTGGGTTGAAGCTGCTGCAGTTCCAAAGATGATGCAAAAACAGTGCTAAAACTTTTTCACAAGCATATTGTAATAGCCTATTTTTAGTCAAATCAGAACAGTGGTTTCGGGACCACAAATTTCAAGTAAAAATATTTATTTTATTATTATTTTAATATTTTGATTATGATAAAATGATTTTGTGAAATTTTCGTAAAGAAATTTTAGCATTTGCTTGCTTAATTTGATGAAAAAGACTAAATCGCGTAAAGTGCAAAACTGTTGTTCTATTAGTTGAAGGTGTCAAATAGCTATAGAACCTTAAAGTAAGGGTCCTTAAGTAGTAATTACACCTTTATTATGGTGATTGGACAATATTGGACAGGTATAATATGATTTTAATGATTTATTATTAAGGTTAATTAAGTAAAATGTTAATAAACATAAAATAAATAAAAACAAAATCATAAAATGGTGTCCATCTTTCAGCTACAACCAAAATTGAAAGAAGAAAAAGAAGCCATTGTTGAGCTAGGTTTGGCCAACCTTATTTTGTCAATTGTAAGTCTGTTTTTGTCTCGTTTTTAATTATTTCTATGTTTTTGTGATCGTTGCAACTACTTCTAGCTAGCCCAGGGACTATTTTGTAACATCTTGACTTAGGACCTAGTCGGAATAGTGGTTTTAAGACCAAAAATACGAAGTAGAAATAATTATTTTATGATTATTATGAGGTCTAGAATGTGAATGTAGGCTTGTGTGAAAATTTCATGAAGAAATTCTATGCCTAAGATGCCCAATTTATTTTTAGGGACTAATTTGAATAAGTTGCAAAACTCAAATTATAGAAGCTTTTAGCATGGAATTGAGTTGGATTATTAATTAAAGGCGCTTTATTAGTAATTTGTCAAAGTTCTAAAATTTTGGACAAAAATGGGCATGCATGGATAAAAATTCAATGTTTAGTAAAAAGGGTATTTTGGTCATTTGGTTAATTAAAGAATAAAGAAGGGAAATAAGTCAAAAATTATGTCCATCTTTATCCCTCTTAACCGAAATTCTCAAGGAGCCATAGCTAGGGTTTTTCTTCAACTCTCAAGCTTGATTGTAAGTATGTCCTGGCCCGATTTTTAATGTTCTTTATGTTTTTGAGGTCCTTAAAGTATGATTTAGCTACTTCTATCATCATTTTGATCTCAGGTTCATGTTTGAAACTTGACCCATATGTGACATGCTTATATTTTGATGATTCATGGAGGAATATGAAAGTTTGGTGTGTGTTTAGCATCTTTTACCAAGTAGTTTTGCATGGAAACACCTATAAAGGACATTCTTGTAAAAGCGGTAAATTAGGTGGTTAAAAATATGATTTGAAGGAAAATGTGGGCTGGTATAAGTATAATACATGTTCAGCTAGTCTTGAGTAACCAAGAAAATGCATTCATTTCGTTTTACGAACCCAGGGACCAAAGTGTAAAAATGTGCAAAGCGAGGGGTAAAAAGGTACTTTTGCCATAGAGTGAATTTTCGGGCTGAAATTGAAGAATGTGATAGATTAATAATTTAAATTGATTATATATACTTGGAAAGACTAATCCCAGAAGTAGACCGTGGAAAACAAAAGGTTTTGGAATAGTCAGAATTCAAATTTGTAACACCATCCAAGTAAGTTTGTGTAACTTATTGAATATGTAAGTATGTTGATTTTGATTTTTGTGTGGAATTGAATGTGTTTGATTTTTGTGTGGAATTGAATGTGTAATGTAGGAATATTGAATTATGTGAAATTACTCATAAGTTAATAATTGATTAAAAAGGGATTGTAATCCGCTTGAATTTTTGAATTCCGATGGATAGGTTACATCTTATACGAAATGGAATCCTACATGTGTTGCAGAAAGGATTTAGCCCATACGGGTAATCCTAATTGACTGGATTTAGCCTATCGAGCCTATTGATCATATCAAGCATATTTTCAATTCAGATTTAGCCTGGACTAGTAATTCTAATTGACTGGATTTAGCCTGGACTGGTAATCCGTCCTAATTGACTGGATTTAGCCTAGACTAGTAATCCTAATCGACTGGATTTAGCCTGGACTGGTAATCTAGGTATGACTCTATAGGGAATTCTTTTTCATATAAAGGATTTAGCCTTGACTAATAATCTAATAAAGCCCTTAGAGTATATAGTACAGCTAGAATTTAGCCTAGATTGGTAATTTTGCTGTAGAATATGTGGCTCGAGAGTGTACCAAAAAGGTACTACTGGATATGAATTATCAGATGAAATATCCATCGAGAATTTAGTAAATCAATGGATATATGACATGAGAAACATGAAGTGGAACGTGTACATGATATGATGAGCTCATCCATGCACCTTGGATTATTTGTGACTAACTTGTTGATTGAGTGCATGTCTTTAGGGAAAATTTATCTATAATTGATGGATAGTATGACTTATTGAGATCATGTGTTTGAAATGACTGGTAAGTTTACTTTCTGTTATACGAACTTACTAAGCATGTAATGCTTTCCCCGTTTCATTTTCCCTATCTTTTAGTGCTTGCAGACTCGTGAAGGTTGGAGGATGGTTGGAGCTTTGATCACACTATCAACAATCTCGTTTTGGGCATAAAAGAAATATTCATTTTGATATAATGGAATGTATAGGGAAACTTACCTTTTTGTCATATGTGTCATTTCATTTGGCCAAGTGTGGTGGCTTTTGATGATGGATAAATTCATTTTGTATGTGGCCATAAGATGTGGCTCATATTTATTATTGGGTTGTAACCCTTATTAATCATGTATGCATGCAATGTGTTCATGTTGATGTGGTTGCTTGTGAATGATAGATGTAAGGTATGGTATGTTCATTTGGTGAATGATCCATGACCAATGAGTATGGCCATAACAATGTTATAAATGTGTAAAGTTGGAAAGAAGGATATAAAAACCTAAAGGTTATGAATTGGTATGAAAAGATTAAGAGATGTATGTAAAAATTGAGATAGTGCATGGAGGTATTAGAGGCATAATTTAATCATGGATATGGATATTGGAGTAATTAAATGTGCTTTGTTGCATCCTAAGAACATGTATGAGTGAGTGAGTCTTTAAGGGTGGCAAAAAGGTTCAAAAAATAGTCTAGAATTTGTTCACACGGGCATTTTTTCTAGGCCGTGTGTGACACACTGTGTAACACCCCAAACCCAGCCCAGACGTTATGGCCGAATCTGACGTGCCACATTGGAGTTGAAAACCCACGTTTCGTTTTAATGTTTTAAAAACCATATATTTTATTGAGTTAACAAAGTGTATGGAAGTCGGGCACCGGTAGGTATCCGAGATGAGGAGGTGAGCCATGAAGGTCGCTTAAGTACCAAGCTCTTTGATTGGAACCAATCCTAGACATGCCCACAACCATAGCCATACTTTGTTATATCGAGTTTAAATTTGTTTAAGTGGGCGCCTTTGATAAATCGATTAATCGTGATGTTGAGATATTTTAAAACAAATATCGTTTTGAAAACACATCCTAAGTCTAGCCCATTTGAATAATTATTAACCAATTTTTTAAAGTTATTAAAATTAAAATAATCCGAAAAAATGAAAGGAAAGTTAAAATTGGCCTTATTACAACCCAAAAGTAAATAATAATTAAAGTAATTAAAACGAAAACCAATACTTGTTTAAAAGCCCAAAGATGATCACCGTGGCCACTCAAGATCCTCTCCTACCAAGTCCTCACATCAAGGCTCACCGCAAGGTTAAGGAAGGGGGTGAGTTTGGAAACTCAGATGTGCAACAAGCCCTTTCGAGCCCAAAACAATAACGACCTATTGGGTCTAAGCCCAAATCCAATCTCAATCATGCATTTGGTCAGTAGCCCTTTTCAGATTTCATATTTCATAATCTTGGTGAAGCCTTTTCATGTTTCATATTTCATATCTTGGGTCAAGCCTTTTCATATTTCATATTACTGGGCCGAAGCCTTTTCATGTTTCATATTTCATAATACTGGGCCGAAGCCTTTACTGTAAACGGTATGGCCCTTAGGCCCATTTCAATGTCACATATAATTTCATGAAAGAATGCAACCCATTTGGGGAGACTACTCAACCCACCATCCGCTACTCTCCACCCGTACCAACCAACACACCATGTGGGGATTAACTCGACCCACCCCGCCAAACTCTCCACTGGCAGCATAGCTGCTTTATCATATAACTGGAGGCCTAGCCTCTTTTAATAACTGAGGCCAAAGCCCTTTCAATAACTGGGGCATAAGCCCTTTTATAAGCGGGCATAAGCCCTTTTCACTTCCTCCATCCATATAAAACCCAACCCAATGCATTTATGATTACCTCATGTGCATATCATACATATCATGTGCGTATCATACATTTCATGTGCATATCATACATACCATATTTATCAAAATCCCATGTATTAAAATCATACATAAACCCTAGGGGTATAATGGTCATTTTTACCTAGGGGCAAAACGGTCATTTTCATATTATAAGGGTAATCTTGTAATTTTACCACAAATTAGGGTTTCCATGTTTATTAATGATTACTTAACAATTCATGGGTGCAACCAAAGATTCGGCCCATTTTAGCGAGAACGAGTTATTGGGCCTAAAACCCTTAATGGGCCCTACTTAGCCAATTTCGTCATCTAGGCCCATTTAGCCTATATTCCATAATGGTTTTATCAGTCTCGATGCGCAATTTAACTAGTTTTCATATTCTACCAATTTTACCCAAATGGGCCCGAAAGCCCAATGGGCCCCACTTCGACCCCTCGAGGCCCAACTTACCAAGAACGCCAAAAATCACACTCTTACCGTTTCCATCATTCTCGATCATCGTCTCATCGATTCTAACTAACTAGTGAGCGTTCGCTTGCTCACAAGTCCTCGAAATGCCAGAATTTCGGCATTTCAGCTTTTCGGCATTTATCGCTTTAAGCTATGAAAAAGGGTTCGTTACACACTTGATTTGCGATATTCCTTGACGAGATCTCCTACACGATTTCTCCTATAATCAATTGTTAAATAGATCAGCTCGCAATAATTGAACCAAAATAAGAACTTTCCAATATTAACACTTACACATTCGGCCACCATCCATAATGGCCTTAGGCACCTTACCTTTGTCGCGAATGATGACTAGGCCTAGCTACTCTGGCGATCCAAGCTACTCCAAAACGACACTACACCTTGCTGCTCCTTCAATAAATAAACCAAAAATATTAAAAGAAGACCCCATAAAGTCTATGCCCATATTCGGCCATCTCCCTAAATTAGAGAGGTTTCGGCTTTTCTTAAACTCCCAAGATTGAATTGATTAAAGCTACGAGCACTTACCAAGGTTCACTTACCCAAACGATTTCAATCTCGTGTTAACTCCGATTCAACGCAATCAGACTCTAAAACACTAGCGTAACCCGTACCACAAGGATCCTACTGAATCACCACCAAGTCACCCAAGGGTCTTTGTTTTTTGGCTTTTGGGTCATTTGAAGAAAAAGCGGTTATGGGCCAAAAGGGTGTTGACAAAAGAGTTGAAAGGCTTTTTAAAATAACAAGAATCGGCTAAAAAGAAAAGAACAAGTGTATACCTTTATAGAGCAATCGACTTCCTTTGACTCCTTGATTTGGCTTATTGATATTCGGTTAGAAACGAGAAGAATGATAGGTTCGGCTTTTACTATAAACGAAAGAGAGGAAGAATAAGAAGTAGAGAGTTTGTGGAAGAAATAACGAAAGAGAAAAGAGAGGATTAGCTTAAGAACAATCGGCAAGAGGAGAAAGAAAAGAGAAGAAGGCTACATACCAAAGAAGAAATCGGCACACTCGCACCCTAATGCCAAATTAACTAGCTCGATATCCTTCTCAAAAAATCCTCTCAAATCTCCCTTCCAAACGGCTAAGCTCTATCCTTCTCTCAAATCCTAAAATCTCTCCCTTATCCCTCCTTAATTTATGCATTTGACTTGATCCAACTCTCCTCTTACGTAATCCACTTAGGTTCCAACACTTACCCTTCCCGCACATAAAAATAAATCCTCTTATTTGCCAACACAGGAATCGAACCGGGACTTCCTTATGCTCCACACGCCACCTTTTAGGAGCTTAGTGGCGTCACCCTTGCAACTTTACCAAAGCTCTTTTTGTGATACATTTTACCCACAACTTAATATAAGGGCACCTAGCCGAACCCCTAACTCCTAAGTCCAAAATTTTAAAAATTCTACTGGGTTTTGGCCAACTCATGGGCCTTCCATAAGCCCATTAACATACCCACATTATGAATTCCATAATCACATACCAAATTTTAGAAATTTACTTAAAATATCAAGATTCGCGAAAACCGAAAATCGGGATGTTACAACTCCACCCTCCTTAAAGAAATTTCGACCTCGAAATTTACTCGTCCAAACAGTTGAGGGTATCACGACGCATTGCCTCTTCGGTCTCCCAAGTAGCTTCTTCCTTGCCATGGTTCCTCCAAAGTACCTTCACCAACGGATCGACCTCCTTCTCAACACCTTGACATCACGATCAAGTATTTGCACAGTTCCTCTTCAAAGGTCAAATCCGATTGTACCTCAATTTACGCGAATCGCACGATATGAGTTGGGTCGAATGATATCGCCTTAGCATGGACACATGGAAGACATCGTGAATGCGATCCGATTCGAGGTAACTCTAGTTGATAAGCCACCGCCCTATCCGCTTAATGATTCGATAAGGTCCAATAAACCGTGGGCTTAACTTACCCTTCTTTCCAAATCTCAAGATCTTCTTCCAAGGCGAAACTTTCAAAAGACCATGTCTCCTACCGATATTCAATATCCTTACGCTTCAGATCGGCATAAGACTTTTGTCGATCCGCCGCCTCTTTAACCGCTTCTCGATCACCTTAATCTTGTCTTCATGATCGCCACCAACTCGCCCAAGTATTTGCCTTTCCCCAATTCGCCCAACAAGTAGGCGAGCGACACCTTCGCCCATATAGTGCCTCATATGGAGCCATCTGAATACTTGCTTGGTAATCTGTTGTTATACGCGAACTCCGCTAAGGGCAAATGGTCCTCCCAAATGCCTTTAAACTCAATAGCACAACCCTCAACATATCCTCTAAAATCAATAACCTCTCGATCGCCCATCCGATCGAGGGTGAAAAGCCGATCAAATCCAATCGCGTTCCCAATGCCTCATGCAACTTCGCCAAAACCGAGATGTAAACCTTGGGTCTCGATGCTGAAATTATCGACATTGGCACACCATGCAATCGCACTATTTCCGCCACATACAATCCGCCAACTTCAAGTGAGTAATCGGTTCGGACAGTATGAAATGAGCGATTTCGTGAGTCTATCCACAATCACCCAAACCGAATCCTTCCTAGAAGGTGTCAATGGCAACCCACTTACAAAGTCCATAGTTACCCTTTCCCACTTCCAAAGTGGTATCTTTACCTACAGTAATAATCCCGAAGGTAGTTGATGCTCGGCCTTCACTTGTTGACATGTCAAACATCTCCCAACAAATTCGGTCACTTCGCTAAGCCCAAAGCCACCAATATTGCTCTCGCAAGTCTCGATACAACTTACTCCCTCCCGGATGCATAGCACAAGGTCCATTATGTGCCTCTTTCAAAATCATCAATCTCAAGTCGGAGTCTTTCGGCATACAAATTCTTCCTCGAAAACAAAGAACTCCCTCACTATTTAACCCAAAGTCGATTCTCCCCTTCTCAACTTATCAACCCGAGCAACCAACGACTCGTCCTCCAACTGCTGCTTAACTGTTCTACCCAAGTCGGTCTTACAGAACTCCGCCAATAAACTTCCGTCATCATACAAACTTAGACGAGCAAACATCGCCTTTAATTACGCCACCGTCCTTCGACTTAGCGCATCACCACGACATTCGCTTTACCTTACGGATGATACTCGATCGAATCATAATCCTTTAACAACTCTATCCACCTTCACGCCTAAGATTCAGCTCCTTTTGAGTCGCAAGTACTTAAGACTCTTGTGATCCGTATAGATGATGCATTTCTCCCCATACGTAATGCCTCCATATCTTAAGTGCAAAGGTTATCGCGCCAATTCCAAGTCATGAGTAGGGTAGTTCACCTCATGTGGCTTAAGCCGTCGTGAAGCATAGCGACCACTTTACCCTCTTGCATCAACACGCACCCAAACCTACATGTGACGATCGTCATTGTACAGTGAAATCCTTACCGACTCTGGTGAATCAAACCGGCGCTTAGTCAAAACCTTCTTCGATCTCTCAAAAGCCTCTTGTCGCTTATTTGTCCAAACAAAAGGTGCTCCCTTCCTTATAAGTTTCGTTAACGGTCTGCCAACACGTAAAATCCTTCCACGAATCTCCGATAATAACCGCCAACCCCGTAAAACTTGAATCTCATATCGACTTGATGGCTTCCATTCCGAATTGCTTCAATCTTTCGAGGGTCCACCTTGATCCCCTCGGCAGACACAACATGCCCCAAGAAGGTAACTTCCTTCAGCCAAAACTCGCACTTACTAAACTTTGCATGTAGTTACTTCTCCCTTAACACTTGCAGCACTACACGAAGATGCTCATCATGCTTCTCTTCCGTTTCCGAATACACCAAGATATCATCAATAAAAACGACTACGAACTGATCCAAATCTGGCTAGAATACCCGATTCATCAAATCCATGAATGCCGCCGGTGCATTAGTCAACCCAAATGGCATTACTAGAAACTCGTAATGTCCGTATCGAGTCCTGAACGCCGTCTTATGAATATCCCCCTCTTTAACTCTTAATTGATGATATCCCGACCGAAGGTCGATTTTAGAAAACACCGAGGCTCCTTTTAGTTGGTCGAACAGATCATCAATTCTTGGTAACGGATACTTGTTCTTAATAGTCAGCTTATTCAACTGCCGATAGTCAATGCACATGCGCATAGTCCCATCTTTCTTCTTTACGAACAGTACCGGTGCACTCCACGGGGAAACACTTGGTCTTATAAACCCTCTATCCAAGAGCTCTTGAATCTGAGCTTTCAATTCTACCAACTCCTTTGGTGCCATCCGATAAGGTGCAATGGACACAGGAGTTGTTTCCGGTAGTAAGTCGATTCCAAACTCGACTTCTCTATTCGGGGGTAATCCAGGAAGTTCATCTGGGAATACATCCTGAAATTCCCTAATAGTCCTAACCGATTCCACCGTTATCTCCTTAAGTCCCGTTTGACTCACAAAGGCCAAGCACGCTTCACAACCTTTCCGGATCAACTTCTGGCTCTTAACGCCAAACAACATTGGATAAATAATCCTTCGCTCCCCTATGACCATTATCTCCTCATCTTCGGTAGTTCTTAGTACCATCCTCTTTGCCGCACAATCCAACGTCGCCTTGTGCTTAATTAACCAATCCATTCCTGAATAAGATCAAAATCCCAAATGGCGCTCCATCAAATCTCCTTCAAAGATTTTATCTTGTGTCCCTAACTGATCGCCTAAAAATTTTATCTACCTTAACCGAATGTCCTAATGGACTTATTATCGATACCCCACTCACGGTCTTCTCGGGAAGCACATCCAAAGCCCCGATACATCACAAGCAACATACGAGTGGGTGGAACCCACATCAATCAAAGCATGTAAGGCATGCTATGAATGAAGAACGTGCAGTTATAACATCGAGCGTCACCCTCCTCACGACGTCGTGCAAAGATAAACTAACGCCGGTTGTCGAGCTTCAAGATGACCAAGCACCTCCGCCAAGGGCCCCACGCCCTCGTCCATTACCATTGCCACCTCTACCTTGCCCACGACCCTCTCGTGGTGGTGGTCCTCCTCGCCGTGGTTGGACATCCCTTTGCTCTGCCAGACTCTGAGCTGTCCTCCGAGGACACTCTCTGAACTTATGCTCTTTTGACCCACATCGAAAACATGCTCTAGTTCGTTTCCAGCACTCCCCCATATGCACCCTACCACAGTCCCTGCAAGCCTGCGGTCTATAAGTATTTATCGAACCGCCGAACCGGTTCCTCCATCCTTGCTCTTTTAACACTTCGATTCGTGGCACTTGAGGGTCTCAAATCCTCTTGAATGGGTCGATCCTTCTCACGATTCTGTCAGCTCACTCAGCTTCACCTCCTCGGCTATCTTAGCCTTTTCTACCAACGCAGCAAAACCACGCTCCCTCTGTGGAGTTATCAATATCCTAAGCTCATCGCGGAGACCATCCTCAAAGCGGACACTGCGCTCATATTCAGTTGCCACTATACCACTAGCATATCGACTCAGCCTCAAAAATTCTGCCTCATACTCTACTACAGTCTTATCACCTTGAGTCAGATTCAAGAATTCCTTTCGACGAGCATCCACATAGCTTGCTCCAACATACCTCCCTTTAAAGGCAGTTTTGAACAATTCCCAGGTTACTTGCTCAATTGGGGTACTCTCCCTTACGGTGATCCACCATCGATATGCCTCGTCACGTAGCGTATGACACGGCTCCCCTCGACTTTTGCTCCACCGAGCGCCTAGGTCGTCCATGATCCGCTCTGTTGCCTCCACCAATATTCTCGCCACATTCGGGGCCACTCCAGATACACCCTAAATACCTCCACTCCGTTGGCTTGAGTCGCTCCGATATAGACCCTTTATTCATCGTCCCAAGATTAGCTCCACCACTCTTTCTAAAACCCTTAACATGGCTTGGGATAAAGCGTCATCCCCGCACCCGATCATAAGACCCAGGTCTCGTTGCTTGCGGCACGGTGGCTCCTCACCGCCTATGCCCCGAGGATGAAGATTCACTTGCACCCTTCCGCGACCACGTCCGCGGCCTCGCCCACGAGCTCCTCTAGTACTCATATCGAATTATCGATTTATGAATTTTATGAAATTAGTATAACGTTCCACCGCTTTATTAAGAAAATGTCTTATGTAGATATAGCAGTTCAAGGATTTTTCGATCATCGTAGCCTAGCTACGCCTCATTCCTACTGCTTACTGACTCTACCCTAGCTAAAGTCTCATAGTAGGGTCTCAAAGACTATTCATAATATCAATATCATATATTGTAAGGAAAATATACTTACAGACTTGGTGCCGGGATTCAATCGCCACTTCTTTCTCCAATCCATTTAAAAACATGTTTTTGATTATCGAAAATAGTAATTCGAAAACTTTGATTTGAAAACTCCCTTTATTTTGAACTCTTGATTTAAAACAGAAAAATTGGTACCCTTTTTACCTATATTTCTCTGCAACCATATTTAAAATAAACTTTTCAAAAACTATTTTAAAAAAAATACCCTTCTTAGGCCTAAGTTTTCGAAAACATTTTTGGACCCGATTCACAGCCGAGTTGTTGCAACCTAGGCTCTGATACCACTAAATGTAACACCCCAAACCCGGCCCAGACGTTATGGCCGAATCGACGTGCCACATTGGAGTTGAAAACCCACGTTTCGTTTTAATGTTTTAAAACCATATATTTTATTGAGTTAACAAAGTGTATGGAAGTCGGGCACCGTGTAGGTATCCGAGATGAGGAGGTGAGCCATGAAGGTCGCTAAGTACCAAGCTCTTTGATTGGAACCAATCCTAGACATGCCCACAACCATAGCCACACTTTGTTATATCGAGTTTAAATTTGTTTAAGTGGGCGCCTTTGATAAATCGATTAATCGTGATGTTGAGATATTTTAAAAACAAATATCGCTTTTGAAAACACGTCCCTAAGTCTAGCCCATTTGAATAATTATTAACCAATTTTTTAAAGTTATTAAAATTAAAATAATCCCAAAAAAATGAAAGGAAAGTTAAAATTGGCCTTATTACAACCCAAAAGTAAATAATAATTAAAGTAATTAAAACGAAAACCAATACTTGTTTAAAAGCCCAAAGATGATCACCGTGGCTACTCAAGAATCCTCTCCGCCCAAGTCCTCACATCAAGGCTCACCGCAAGGTTAAGGAAGGGGGTGAGTTTGGAAACTCAGTGTGCAACAAGCCCTTTCGAGCCCAAAACAATAACGACCTATTGGGTCTAAGCCCAAATCCAATCTCAATCATGCACCGGGTCAGTAGCCCTTTTCAGATTTCATATTTCATATCTTGGGTCAAGCCTTTTCATGTTTCATATTTCATAATCTTGGGTCAAGCCTTTTCATATTTCATATTCTTGGGTCAAGCCTTTTCATGTTTCATATTTCATAATCTTGGGCGAAGCCTTTCTCAGAAGCAGGTATGGCCCTTAGGCCCATTTCAATGTCAAATATAATTTCAATGAAAGAATGCAACCCATTTGGGAAGACTACTCAACCCACCATCCGCTACTCTCCACCGTACCAACCAACACACCATGTTTTAACTCGACCCACCCCGCCAAACTCTCCATTGGCAAGATAGTCTTTATCATATAACCGGAGGCCTAGCCTCTTTTAATAATCGGGCCAAAGCCCTTTCAATAATCAGGGCATAAGCCCTTTTATAATCGGGCATAAGCCCTTTTCACTTCCTCCATCCATATAAAAACCCAACCCAATGCATTTATGATTACCTCATGTGCATATCATACATATCATGTGCGATCATACATTTCATGTGCATATCATACATACCATATTTATCAAAATCCCATGTATTAAAATCATACATAAACCCTAGGGGTATAATGGTCATTTTACCTAGGGGCAAAGCGGTCATTTTCATATTATAAGGGTAATCTTGTAATTTTACCACAAATTAGGGTTTCCATGTTTATTAATGATTACTTAACAATTCATGGGTGCAACCAAGTGATTCTCGCCCATTTTAGCGAGAACGAGTTATTGGGCCTAAAACCCTTAATGGGCCCTACTTAGCCAATTTCGTCATCTAGGCCCATTTAGCCTATATTCCATAATGGTTTTATCGGTCTCGATCGCAATTTAACTAGTTTTCATATTCTACCAATTTTACCCAAATGGGCCCGAAAGCCCAATGGGCCCCACTTCGACCCCTCGAGGCCCAACTTACCAAGAACGCCAAAAATCACACTCTTACCGTTTCCATCATTCTCGATCATCGTCTCATCGATTCTAACTAACTAGTGAGCGTCATTGCTCATAAGTCCTCGAAATGCCGAATTTGGCATTTTGCTTTTCGGCATTTATCGCTTTAAGCTATGAAAAGGGTTCGTTACACACTTGATTTGCGATATTCCTTGACGAGATCTCCTACACGATTTCTCCTATAATCAATTGTTAAATAGATCAGCTCGTAATAATTGAACCAAAATAAGAACTTTCCAATATTAACACTTACACATTCGGCCACCATCCATAATGGCCTTAGGCACCTTACCTTTGTCGCGATTGATGACTAGGCCTAGCTACTCTGGCGATCCAAGCTACTCCAAAACGACACTACACCTTGCTGCTCCTTCAATAAATAAACCAAAAATATTAAAAGAAGACCCCATAAAGTGTATGCCCATATTCGCCATCTCCTAAATTAGAGAGGTTTCGCTTTTCTTAAACTCCCTAAGATTGAATTGATTAAAGCTACGAGCACTTACCAAGGTTCACTTACCCAAACGGTTTCAATCTCGTGTTAACTCCGATTCAACGCAATGCAGACTCTAAAACACTAGCGTAACCCGTACCACAAGGATCCTACGAATCGGCCACCAAGTCACCCAAGGGTCTTTGTGTTTTTTGGCTTTTGGGTCATCAAGAAAAAGTGGTTATGGACCAAAAGGGTGTTGACAAAAGAGTTGAAAGGCTTTTAAAATAACAAGAATCGGCTAAAAAGAAAAGAACAAGTGTATACCTTTATAGAGCAATCGACTTCCTTTGACTCCTTGAGTTTGGCTTATTGATATTCGGTTAGAAACGAGAAGAATGATAGGTTCGGCTTTTACTATAAACGAAAGAGAGGAAGAATAAGAAGTAGAGAGTTTGTGGAAGAAATAACGAAAGAGAAAAGAGAGGGATTAGCTTAAGAACAATCGGCAAGAGGAGAAAGAAAAGAGAAGAAGGCTACATACCAAAGAAGAAATCGGCACACTCAGACCCTAATGCCGAAATTAACTAGCCTGATATCCTTCTGAAAATCCCCTCTCAAATCTCCCTTCCAAACGGCTAAGCTCTATCCTTCTCTCAAATCCTAAAATCTCTCCCTTATCCCTCCTTAATTTATGCATTTGACTTGATCCAACTCTCCTCTTACTGAAATCAACTTAGGTTCCAACACTTACCCTTCCTGCACATAAAAATAAATCCTCTTATTTGCCAACACAGGGAATCGAACCCAGGACTTCCCTTATGCTCCACACGCCACCTTTTTAGGAGCTTAGTGGCGTCACCCTTGCCACTTTACCAAAGCTCTTTTTTGTGATACATTTTACCCACAACTTAATATAAGGGCACCTAGCCAGAACCCCTAACTCCTAAGTCCAAAATTTTAAAAATTCTACCGGGTTTTGGCCAACTCATGGGCCTTCCATAAGCCCATTAACATACCCACATTATGAATTCCATAATCACATACCAAATTTTAGAAATTTACTTAAAATATCAAGATTCGCGAAAACCCGAAAATCAGGATGTTACACACTGTCTGCCCCATGGGCGTGTTGTTCGACTGTGTGTCCCCTGCACCCTAGATATGTAAAACAGAATGCCCAGTAGTAAACACACGAGCAGAGACATGGCCGTGTGTCTCCGCCATGTGAAGGAGACAGCCTTAGGACATGGGTGTGTTCCAAGGCCGTGTGCAGTTTGCACTTAAGTTTTGGAATTTAATTCGCCACACAGCCTAAGCACACGGGCGTGTGACATGGACGTGTGACCTTTTTTTCTTGATGATGTCATAGTCAAAGAGTTACACGGGCTGAAGACACAGGTGTCTCAAGCCACACGGACATGTGACTCCTCAAAACATGAAAAATTTTCTAAGCTATCCTCAAATCGTGAAAGTTCTTAGTTCAATCCCGAACCACTCCCAAAGTATGTTTTGCTCCTCGTAGGCCCTCATAAGGGACAATTTACATGTGATTGAAAAGTTTTAAAGTTGGATAAAATTTTATGATTTAGATTCATATGTTTGTTCATGTTTAAGTCAAATAATGCCTCGAACCCTGTCCAGGCGTTGGATACGGGTAAGGGGTGTTACATATTTTGCAAAGTTGTTAAAGATTTTGAAAGTTTCCATTGATGAAAATATGTGTTCTTTGATGTTTGATGATGATATATGAAATCTTATTGCTAGATTTACATATTTTGTACAGTGATTTTGAGTAAAACTACAAAATAGGGATTTAATTGTGAAAATGCGAAAATGTGTGGCTAAATGTGTGAAGTGTAGATAAATATGGGCTGCTAAGGGCATTATAGTAATTAGACTATAATGACTATTAAATAAATTTCATGAATTTGTGATTTTGTGTAATAAGGACTAAATTGTAAAAGTGGTGAAATTTTAGGTGTAAATGTGTAAATGTGCTTAAATGAGTGTTTTGGATTAAGCTGAATAGAGAGATTACTAAATAAGTTAATTTTTAATATATTTAGATCAAGAAAAGCAGAATTCAGATCTAGATCAGAGGAAAACTAAAGTTATCAACTAATCGACTTATTCCGTCGTTTTCACATCCGAGGCAAGTTCATATGTGATAAATTTCATTATAAGTGTATTTTAAATGCATTGATATTATATAAGTTGTGAATACGAGACTTCGAATAAGTTCGACAATGACTCGATGGTAATTCGACATTCGAAATCCCAGTTGAACCTTTGGAATTGTTTAGGATACTGTGGACATGTCATTAGGGGATCCATTAAGTTGGCTTCGGGCCATGATATTAACACTTCGGGTGCGAGTTATACCGATTTGGATTTGGGCCATGAATATCGGTTGATTTGGCTTCGTGCCATGATATCAGTACTTCGGGTATAAGTTACCTTGATTTGGCTTCGGGCCATGGTATAGGTACTTAGTGTGCAAGACTACTGAGTATCTGACTACTATTCTGAATAGTTTAACAGGTAAATGAATGATGTAGTTGAGAATAAGATTGGTACGACATGGTACAGGTATGTGCATAAACCATATTAGCTTTGAATTGATGAAATGGTGAAGAAAGTATATAGTTTTATGAATGAGTAATTGAAAGCTTTGTTAGTTGGTGTGAATTCATGTATCTATAATTAATTGTTGAATTATGTGGTTATAATTATATTGAGTTTATTTGATACGAGATTACTAAGCTTTATAGCTTACATTGTTTACTTTTCTATGGTTTATAGTGAATTCAAAGCTAGCTCGGATTCGGGGACCGTAGGAGATTTCGTCACACTATCCTACAAACAACTTGGTACCTTAAGCTTTTGTTTTGAGTATATGGCATGTATAGGGACTTTGTTCATGTTGGTTATGTTGGTTATGTTTTGGTAATGATTTTGACCATTTGAAATGGTTTGTAAATGTATATGTCTTGGTTTGTATATAATAGCCATGAGAGTTGGCTTATTTTGAGTTAATTTGCTTATGTATATGTGTATGTGCATATAGTTTATGATATGTAAATTGGAGTTGGTTTTGGTGATGCTTATTAATAGTAGGTATTATGGAAGTTGAATGTTGATATTGGTGATGTTATTTGTTTGTGAATCAAGGTAAAGAATGTATGTTTTAAGTAGCCATATTCATGATCTATGTTTATGAGATTTTGGGTATAAATAGATTGGACTATTTTGCAACTTATGTGTATTGAGAAATATGGTATAGAATATGCATGAATTATGTTTGAATTGGCTAGTTTAAATGCTTATTTATGCCTTGTATTGGTGCCTTTGAATTGTGGTGCAGGTACATGCATGTTTGGGGTCGCAAAATGGCTTGGTAAATAGCCTATTTTTTTCCACACGGGCAGAAACAAGGGCGTGTGTCTCGGCCGTGTGTGACACACGGTTATGTTACATGGCCGTGTGTCCCCTAATGTTGAAATTAAAATCAAGTCAGTATACTCTACACGGCCTCACACACAGGCATGTGACTTGGCCGTGTGGTATAAGTTTGTATAACCTACAGGTTTGGCACGACCTGGCACACGGTCGTGTAGGGCCATTTTTAGGGCATACGGGTGTGTGTGTTGGCCGTGTGACCCAAGTCAGAGAGTTACACGGGGTCGGACATGAGTTGGGACATGGCCATGTGCTCCCATTTTGAATGTCTGCACGGCCTGTGACACGAGTGTAACACCCCTAGCCCGTATCTATTGCCAAAATAGGTTATGAGGTATTACCGATCAAAACACAACATATAGCATTCATTCTCATACATTATTCAATACAACCACATTGTCCCTTATAAAGACCTACGAGGCCCTAAACATGCTTTAGAAATGGTTCGGAAGTAAATCGATAACATACAATAATTTTGGAAAACTTAATTTTTTTTCATATAAATAGAGGTCATACGCCAAAGTGAACAGGCTGTGTGCTTCACATGGGTAGTAGACACAGTCATGTCTTAGGCCTTGTAGAAACAGGGCATAGTTACTGACTTGCTTCACACGGTCGAGGACACGTTCGTGTGCCAGGCCATGTGAAAACTGGGGAGTATACTCACTTGAGTCACACGGCCAACCACACGTCCATGTGTCTAGCCCGTGTGCCCTTCGAAATGGCCACACATGCCCATGTGCTAGGCCGTGTTCCCTTTAGAGGGTATACTAACTTATACCACACAGCCAGTCACATGCCCGTGTGTGAGACCGTGTGGAGCATACTGAATTCAATTCAATTTCAACACCAGGGGACACACGGTCGTGTAACCTAACCGTGTGTCGCACACAGCTAAGACACACGCCCGTGTCTTTACCCGTATGGACAAAAATAGGCCATTTGCAAAGCTAATTTTCCACTCTATTTGCACATACCTAAGTAAACTCAATTGATACCATTTTAAGTCACAATTATGCAGCCAAAGTTCATCAACCAATACATAATCATACCATATCCATTTCAACTAAATTCAATACTCAAATCCATGCCATTTACCTAATCAAATACTAATCAATTTATCTTACTTGATGAAGCATAATTCACATATATAAGTCATCTAACTAAACCAATTCAATATACACAATCACTTTAACCATATTCATTCAATATAGGTCTATTACCAAACGTTAAAATAAAACCATTGCACATTCATAAAACATCATCAAGATTATCATCTTATGCCAACACAAATGACCAAAATACACATCCATCAAACAAACCAAATTACCACAAGCCTATACATGCCATATACTATAAATACATAACTTCAAAAGTACCAAAATAGATGATCGATAGTACGATAAAGTCCCTGACAATTCCAGAATCCAAGCTAGCTTCGTAGATCTATAAAACATCAAAAATTAAATAGAGTAAGCTATAAAGCTTAGTAAGTTCATATGTGAACATGAAATAATCACAACATTCATTAGCAATTAAAAATTGATAATATCATAAACATTCAAAGCATCAAATCATGAGCTATCATAGAATTTATCCCTATTATGATTCATGAGTTCTCAACTTTATCTAACTCAATACTTGAATAGTTTTCCATACATACCTATACCGATACATTTCTATTTCTCATCAATACTCTTATCAAATCGCTCTGGTTTACCAATGCTTACGATAAAAATTCATCAATTTTTAGATGCCATAGTTCAACTATGGTCTTACACATACATTGCCAATGCACTGTCGTGGTTTTTCATTCACATGCCATAACCTAGTTATGGTCTTATTATTCGATTGCCATAGCCCGACTATGGTATTATTCGGTAACTTGCCTTACTCAATTCATACATTTCATTTAATATCTCAACATTTATCCAATAGAATAATTACTATCTCAATTTCATCCATCATATAGATAGGTACACATTTAAGTTCAAATATATGAACTTACCTCGTTTTCGGAATTGTCGTATTAGGTCGACTACTCAATAACCTTGCTTTTCCCCCGATCTAAATCTGAATTCTTTCTTTCTTGATCTATATGAATTCAAAATTGACTTATTCAATCACATATCATTTCAATTTAATCCAAAAATACACACTTGGGCAATTTTACACATTAGCGCCTAAACTTACACATTTAATCAATTTAGTCCCTATTTCACAATTATACAAAATTCACAGAATTCAACTTAACCCATGCTAGGCCGAATTTAACATGCATTACTAGTAGCCCATATTTTCAATTTTTTTACACTATTAACCACCACATTTTATATTTTTACAAATTAATCCCTATTTGATTTTTGTCAAAAATTACTTTACAAGGCTATTAAATCTATCAATAAACCTTCATAATTTATCATCAATCATCAAATTACTCAAGCATTCAACAATGGAAACATGTTAAATCTTTAACAGTTTCGAAATCTAAGGTACGGGCTAGCTAGAATACAAAGCAACGATCTCAAAAACGTAGAAATCATTAAAAACGGATCAAAAACTGTACCTTAATTGCTTGAAATAGCCTAACCAAATGGAATCCTAAAGCTTTGGCTTTTCTTCTCTTAATAATTAGCCAAGGAAGATGATAAAATAAAAAAAATTATGCTTTGTTTTACTAATATTAACCTTATTAATCAAATTACTAAACTAACCTTATTATAAATCATTTAATATCATCCATTTAATGTCCATATAAGTCCACTGACATTTAAAATGGTCTAATTACCATTTAAGGCCATCATATTTAAAAGCCAAGGTTATTTGATACCTTTAGCAAGTAGAATGCAACTTTTGCATTTTACGCAATTTAGTCCTTTTTCTTAAATTGAGCATTTAAACGATAAAATTAGTTCACGAAATTTTCACACATATCAAATAACATGCTGTGAATAAAAAAATAATATTAAAATAATTTTTTGACATCAGATTTGTGGTTCCAAAACCACTATTCTGATTTAGCTAAAACCGGGCTGTTACAACGGACGTGTCTGTTGGCCGTGTGAGAGCACGGCCGGGCCACACGAACATGTGTCCCTTATTTTGAAAAAAATTCTCAAGGTTTCATGAAAGTTTCCAAATCTGTCTATTTAGTTCTAAACTATTTCCAAAGTATGTTTAGAACCTCGTAAGCTCGTATTAAGAACATTATGATTGAGATTGAATGATGATTGCATGAATTGGGAAAATTTGGATGAAGTAATTGAATAATAGTTTTATAAGTCCGGTAATGCTCCATAGCGCTATTTTGGCATTAAATACGGGTGAGGGGTGCTACATTTATTAGTATCAGAGCTACAGTTTAATCGATTCTCGGACTAATGTAGCATGTGTGAGAGTCTAGCTATACGTGCCATATATAAACTGTGATAGTGTGATGACTCCTGACATTTGAAATGTGTTTTCATATAGCAAATGGATCTCAATCGAGTTGTAGATGATGAGGTTGAAAGTAATGCGCCGCTCCCACTCAAGGGATAGCGCCATCTAGAGCTAGACCCGTATCGGGTAGCCAAGGAGGAGAGGCTAAAGAAGCCTTCTTCCAAATGTTGAACGAGTGGTTTGCTCAATATGTCTGGATGAATTTGGCTACTCAACAACCTTCACCCCCTCCTAATCCCAAACTGGTTCCCGTAGCTCCACAAGGTTTGGAATCTTTGCGATTGAACAAGCTACCTATTGATAGAATTAGAAAGTACAGGGTTGAAGAGTTCAGAGCTACTGTTGATAATGATCTTGAGAGAGTCGAGTTTTGGCTTGAAAAAATGGTTTGAGTGTTTTATGATCTTTCTTGCACATTGGCTGAGTGTTTAAAATGTATTGTATCACTTCTGAAGGACACCGCATATCAGTGGTGGAATACTCTAGTATTTGTAGTACCTAGAGAATGGGTCACCTAGGACTTCTTTCAGACCGAGCTCAGGAAGAAATATAAAAGCCAACAGTTTCTAGATCAAAAGCACAAAGATTTTTTTATAACTGAAATAGGGCCGAATGACTATGCCTTAATATGAAAGAGAATTCGTACGGTTGAACAAGTATGCTCAAGAGTATGTTTCTACTGAAGAGATTATGTGCAAGCAGTTTGTTGACGAGTTGAACGAGGATATTAAACTTCTGGTCAGAATTTTAGATTTGAAAGACTTTATTGTGTTGTTGACCGAGCTTGCAAAGCCGAAGACTTTAGCCGAGAAAAGAGGAAAGTTGATTTAGACGCTAGAGGTTCGAGAAAAAGACCAATGAATAAACCTTATCATTTTTCATCAAAAGAATCCCGAGATTCGTATAGTCGATCAAATGCATCAGTGGGATACCAGAATAGAGATCGTTAAAATCAACATGTGAGTTCTAAAGCTTAAGCAACTTCCTTCTCAAGTGTTGGCAGTGTGAGAAACACTAAACCCGAATGTCAATAGTGTGGGAGACAACATTTTGGACAGTGCTGAAATAAGAGTATAAAGCTTGTTTCAAATGTGTCTCGCCAGATCATTTTATTCTGGACTGCCCAGAGTTATATGAGAAAGATAAATTTTAGTACGCAAGACCAAGCAATATGACTGCGAGAGGAAGACCACCACAAAATACAAGGAATGTGTCTAGTGGCAAAGGTGTGACTAGGGGTTCAGCTGTGAGATCTGAGGCTAGAGCACCAGCCAGAGCTTACGCTATTTGCGCTCGCAAAGAAGCATCATCACTTGAGGTTATCACTGGTACATTTTCTCTTTATGACACTAATGTGATTACATTGATTGATCCTAGACCGACTCATTTGTATATCTGTATGAATTTTGTGTATAGTAAAAATTTGCTTGTTGAGTCTACAGAATTTGTAATTAAAGTATCAAACCTGTTAGGCAAATATGTTTTAGTTGATAAGTTTGCAAGGATTGTCCTTTGGTGACTAAGGGTTACTGTTTTTCAGCGGACTTGATGCTACTACCTTTTGATGAGTTTGACGTAATTCTGGGTATGGATTGGTTAACCTGCATGATGTTGTTGTGAATTGTAGATGAAAGATCATTGAATTGAAATCTCTGAACAATGAAATTCTTCGAATTGAATTAGATGAGTCAAGTAAATTGCCTATAGTGATTTAGTCGATGTCGACTCAGAGATATGTGAGAAAAGGTTGTGAAACTTATCTTGCCTATGTTTTAGATACAAAAAGTATCTGAAAAGAAGATTGAATCGGTGCCTGTAGTTTGTAAATAACCGGATGTATTTCCAGAAGAATTGCCTTGGTTGCCACCGATCAGAGAGGTTGAGTTTGCTATTGAACTGGTACAGGGAACATCGCCAATATCTATAGCTCCATACAGAATGGCTCTGACAGAATTGAAAAAGTTGAAATCTCAGTTGCAAGAGTTAACAGATAGAGGTTTTGTATGACTTAGTTTTTTTCCCTGGGGTGCACCTGTATTGTTCGTAAAGAAGAAAGATGGAACAATGAGAATGTGTATTGCATATCGACAGCTCAACAAGGTTACGATCCTTTATCGAGAATTAATGATTTGTTTGATCAGTTAAAAGGGGAAATAGTATTTTCGACGATTGATTTGAGATCGGGTTATTATCAGTTGAGAGTTAAAAACTTAGATGTGCCAAAAACTGCATTTAGAATAAGGTACAGACATTATGGATTCCTTGTTATACCTTTTGGACTAACTAATGCTCCTACTATTTTTATGGATTTGATGAATCAGATCTTTAGACCGTATTTAGATAGATTTGTTGTTATGTTCATTGACGACATTCTGATCTATTCTCGAGATGAGTCTGAGCATGCCGAGCATTTGAGGATTCTGTTGTAAACTTTGAAAGGCAAGCAACTATTTGCTAAATTTAGCAAATGTGTGTTTTGGCTCAGAGAAGTCAGAGTTTTGGGGCACATTATTTCAGCGGAAGATATAAGAGTTGATCCGAGTAAGAATTCGACAGTTGTTGATTGGAAACCACCGAGAAATGTATCCAAAGTTAGAAGCTTTTTAGGGTTAGCTGGCTACTATTGATGTTTTATCAAAGGGTTCTTGATAGTTGTTACTCCTATGACCAAATTGCTACAAAAAGATGTGAGATTCGAATGGTCTGAGAAATGTCAATAGAGTTTTGAACAATTGAAAGCATTGCTAATCGAAGCACTAGTTTCGGTTCAACTTGAATCGGGTAAAGAATTCGTGGTTTACAGCAACACATCATTGAATGGTTTGGGTTGTGTTTTGATGCAAGAAGAAAAAGTTATAGCTTATGCCTCAGGACAGTTAAAGTCGCATGAAAAGAACTATCCAACGTACGATTTAGAGTTCCTGCTATTGTTTTTGCATTAAAAATTTGGCGACATCATTTGTAAGGTGAAAAATGTCATATCTTTGCCGATCGTAAAAGCTTAAAGTATATTATAACTCAAAAAGATCTAATCTTGTGACAACGGAGGTGGCTCAAGCTACTAAAAGACTGGTTTTGTCCTTCCTTGTCTTCCTGGTTTTTACCTCCTTCAGTATCGGTGTGTTCTTGCTACGAGTCATTCTTTCTACAAAGGCTTCATTGATCGGACCTTTATTTTACCGGTCTTCCTCACCAACACGGGGCACGATTCCTCTTTGTTGGCATAATAACATCACTAATGATGGGAAAACCAAGATTCCAGTTTGCCTTGCGGCACAGTCAGCAATTTCCTAGTGAAATATTGTGCCTACATCAATCTTTCTACCCTTGATGATGGAATGTATCAGAGACATTTTATCAAGGGTGACTGTGGTGTTGTGTGTAGAGGGCTTTAGCCTGTAGTTGACAAAATGAAACCAGATTTTTCCTTGCAGCGTCAGGAAGCGACGGTGCATCGTGTAATTCTTTAGATAGGGACTCGTCCACAATGCTCCCTTGACACACAAGTCTTTCAGCAACAGGTCTCATTTTTCATCTGTGATGTCTTTAATGAACTCAGAATGTTTGTCTACATCCGCCTTGGTGTTGTACAACTCGTTGATTTTCTTAGCGTCCCATGGTATTAAGCCTTCTCGAACAAAAATAAAGTCTAACTCATGATCGTAAAGGTTGGAAAAAAATCGCATACTAATGAAGGAGAATAACTTCCAGGATAGGTGCAAAAAGTTTCCTACTTCAACTTCGAGATGGTTTTGTAGACTTGTTTACCCAAGTCTTGTTCTGCCGAAAGGGAAATATGCTATTCAAGATAGAAGTTGCGCTTCAACATGTTGTCTTGAAATCGTTCCTTTCCACTTTATTCAAGAAGATTACTGGCTCCTTTGTCTGCACTAGTTTAGGGGACTCCAATTCACAAACTGTGATAGCAGAGGACGCATGTTCTCCAGCAGATTTGGTGGCTTTCTTGACAGACTCACATCTGTCTACTATACTTGCATCGACAGTGTACGCTTTCACATTATTGATGTGATGTTAAATAGCTGATTAGTGTGCTAGGTTGTGTAACAGTCTGACTTATGTGCAATAAAACCTACAAGGGACACATGGTCGTGTCGCCAGGCTATGTGTCATACACAGCTGAGTCACATGCCCGTGTCTCAAGCCGTGTGGACATGAAATTAGCCAAAATCAATCTATTTCCAAAACCAACTCACGCAACCACCTAAAAACACTTTGTGCACATAATCCAAGCATCAAAACATGACCAAAACCTACATAAAATGACCAATTCAATAGTCTAAGATCATTCAACCAATATGCCATACAAGGTACCTTAATTATAAACATTCAAACTTACCTAAACATGTATTCATTTGATCACATTTCCAACATCAAACATAAATCAACTTCTAACAAATCATGCCACCATTATGACCATTAGCACTTCAACATAAGCATACCATTCATGCATCACAAGTACCAAAATGACACAATCCAACCAACATCAAATGGTACCAAAACAACTTATACATGGCAAAATTATCAACCAACATTCAACTAAATACCAATACAAGTGCACCTATATATGCCAATATAACCTTGGCTAAAACATCAAAAACTACTGATATTTATGCTGGATAGTGTGATAGATCTCTGACGAGCTTCCAAATTGATTCAGCTTTCAATTATCTATAAAACATAGGGAAAAAAGCTATGTAAGCACATAATGCTTAGTAAGTTCATAGAACATGAAACATAACTTACCATTTCATTATAAAACATTAAGAATAACCATAATATAATCCAACAACAAGCTTGGCACAAGCCTAAGCACCATCATCAATACACAAGTTAGTGCATTCATATGTAATTCATGTGCATTCATACATAATTCATTTGAATTAAACATATGGTAATTCATTTCCATGGACCATACATCATTTGATTCATTCTTCATTTTCATGAACATAAGCATAATTCCATTTGAAAGTATACTGCCAATTGAAAGCTTACTATTTCAAGCCTTTTCATTACTCGTTAAACCGTTTAGAATATCTTTGAAAACTCAAGACAGCTCACACAAAGTGTGCTTAAACATATAACTGTGACCTTTCCTTTACATCGCTGCTTAGACGAGCTATGAGTTGGAATGTATGCTATACAATGCTACTCACACGAGCTGTGGAGTATCCACAACAAATGCAAGACCTCAGCCATAGGTAAGACATTCAAGACCAACACCCGAAACATGAAATCCTTAATGACATGTCATTTGTATCCTACGACTTCCTAATGTTCAACCGAGACTCGATAACTGTTAGGGCATTATTGGATATTCATCATTCAATTACATGAACAACTTACATATTAACATATAATTGAAAGTAGCATTAACACTGTAACGCCCCTAACCCGTATCCGTCGTCAGAACGGGGTTACAGAGCATTACCAAAGTTTAAGATCAATTTTAGTTAATTTATGTTGTTTATTATTCATTTCTGGAAATCAATCACAATGTCATTTATATGAGTCCTCGGGGTCCAAAATACATATTAGAATCGAGTTGGGACTAAATTAGAAGCACAAAATTTTTTTTGCAAAATCTTAAATTTTTTTCTTAGGTGTAGAGGGACACACGCCTATGTGGCCAGGCCGTGTTGATCACATGGCCAATGACACACCTGTGTCCCAGGCCGTGTAGGCATTGGATGTGAGACACACGACTGTGTCCCAGCCCATTTCCTTACCTGTGCAACTCTCTGACTTGGGTCACACAACAAACCACACGCCTGTGTGCTAAACCATGTGGACAATTTAATTTTTGAAAATTAGGTACAGGGGTTACACGGATAGGACACATGCCCATGTGCAAGGCCGTGTGTCTCACATAGCTGAGACACACACCCGTGTCTCTACCCGTGTGGAAAGAATAAGGCCATTTTCCAAGCCTTATTTCTCACCCTTATTACCTTGCACCTACATCAACACTGCAACATATTTTCAAACCAATTTGGTAGATATAAACCAAGCCAAAAACAAGTATTATTTATGTTCTATTAACACATATGATTAAATGTTTAAATTTCCACAATTACAATTGATGTTTATTTGGAAGTTATTCAATTATACAAACTCAAATCCATTCATCATATGCTTTATATATATATATATATCTTTACCATTTAGCCCTTCTAACACTCATCAAACATGATATGGCCTTATATAATTACATCAAAATATACTTTCCACTAGTCATTACAATGGCTAGTTACAACCAAACATTTCACAATTTTACCTAACTTAGCTTATACATGCCATTATACTAAAATAAGTTTGCTATATGTACCAAAATGAGCTAGAGGATAATGTGATGATACTCCGACCGATCTCCAACCTTTACGAGCTTTCGAGTACTATAAAATAAAGGGAAATAAATAGAGTAACCATTTAATGCTTAGTAAGTTCGTATAATAGGAATTTAACTTACCATGTATTTACATTTAAGATTATCATACAAAACGTGCATCCAATTATTTTGGCCAATTGCCTAATCACATAACTCATCAAAACAGTTAGTCATGTAATTCACATGAATTTCAAGAAAACAAAGATGAGCTCATCAAACATAGATTTACAAGTATTTTAGGAATTTTTGAGATATAATCCATTTAATTCTTATATTTTTCTCACATCAAAAATTTTGTCTGTTGAATTATTGAAATGTCGATGGATACCCAGGTAGTATACTCGAGGTATACAAATCAATAATCCATCAACTCATGTTCAGGAGTACCCATAAGGGCACTTAATTAGGAAGCACACTCTCGAGCCATATATCAGGATGCTCATGTGAGCCATGTATGTAACACCCCAATTTTCGGGAATTCTGTGAATGTTGGCAGAATTTAAAATTTCTGTGTTCTGTATGTTTGGCGTAGGTTTAATTATGTTAGTGGGCCTCTAGAAGACCCAGGCTTAAGTTAAAACTCGGTAATTTTAGTTAATTCTAGTTCCATAAGAAAAAGGGGTTCTGGTTAATTGGGCTTTTAAGTATAAATTGGGTAAAATAAAACACAAGGAAGTAGGTGGCAAAGTGGCATGTGACGCCACAGGGAAGGCTCTAAAAGTGGCATGTGGATGCTAGGGAGAACTGAGGTTCAAGTCAAAATGACAGCATATTAAGGGAATTATTTTTATGATTAGAAAGGGGAAGTTTTGGAACTCAAGTAAAAGACTGTCAAGAGGAGTTTGAGTTGCTCAAGAGATTGAGTAAGGAGGGGATAAGAGAGAGGATTTAGGAGCTGATTAGGGAGAGTAGTGTTAGCTGAATGGTGGACTTTTGAGGAGCAAGAGTTGGCCGGCCAAGGGTTTTCTTTAGGGGCAAGTTTTAGCTAGGTCAAATGCCAAGTATAAGTTCAGGATTAGGGGTAAGTTGTGCCGTTTTTCTGACCATCCTTCTTCCTCTTCTCTTCTTTTCTTTTTCTTTCCATCTATTTTCTCCTCTTCTTTTCTCCATAGCCGAATCCTTCTACCACTCTACTCTACACCACTTTCTTACTATTATTTTTAAGCCTTACAGCCGAATATCACAAAAGTCGAAATCCCGAAAGTTCATATTATCTGTGCTGAATTCTCCTTGCAAAAACCTACTAATTTTTCTTCATCCTTTTTGATCAACTCTTCCTTTTTCTGAACCCTAAACCTCTATCGACCAAGCCACTACAAAGCCCTTATCTTTTCTTCACTGTTACAAAAAGCTAAAAACGCATAGCCATAGGGACATATCCAAATTTTAAGATCACTAAAGGCTCGAATTTTGTTATCATTTGAGGAGTTAGATCTGCATCAGAATCGAGTAAGAGTTAATTGGAATCATTGACTGAAGGAATCAGTGGTAAGTTTTTTAACTTAGTCTTTATTTCAGGTTTTAGAAAAAGCCGAAACCCCTAAAGGTTAGGGAGGCTATCGATTTGGTCTTGTAGCTCTAAGGGTTGTTATAACTGTTTTATTTTGATAATAGTGGGATCTAGAGGCTATTGATTGAAGGCTTGGACAAGTGGAACGATTGGATCTAGACATAATCGCTAACTTCGGCAAAGGTAGGATTGCTAGTGCCTAAGGTGCTTTTGGCCGAATATGGTAAGGGGTTAATACGTAGTTCATTTTTTATAGTTAGATTAACGTGTTAGTAATCCAATTGTAGGCAGTTCGTGTGTGGATCTCGTCAGCATATCGCCGCAAACAGGTGTGTAACTAACACCCTGTTATAGACTAGATCGGCAAAAGCCGAAAAGCCAAAATGCCGAAAAGCCAATATTTTGAGAACTTGCGAGTGTCCGAATGCTCGTGAGATTTGTAGTGTGATGTATATGGAAAATTAAAGTGATAAGACTGTAGAGTGCACGATTTAGTGCATTTTGATGTTTTGGGCTTAATGGGCTAAAATCGGGATAGTGGGCCAACATGCCCAATTCGGTAAGAAAACGCGGTAAGTGTTTCTGGTCGTACGTAAATGGCTATGCTATGCATGAAAACCCTAAGAATAGTTAAATTACTTGAATACCCCTATGTATGGAAATTACTATTATACCCCTAGGTATAAAATTACCATTATACCCCTAGGGTTACTTTTGACTGAAAAGTGTGATGATTTAATTCTGTATGATGTATGCCATTATTGTATATCTGTTGCACGGGGACATGGGTTATATTATGGAGGAAGCGTCCTGGTGGCTATGCCACAATTATCTAATCTGGTGCTATCTGTTCTGGTGGCTCTACCACAATTATCTGTATCTGGTGACTCTGTCACATTATCTGTTCTGGCAGCCATGCTGCATATTTTTGTGGCGTGTAGCGGTTGGGTGTGTCGAGTAGTCTCCCCACATGGTGAAAGGTTGGTATGGGGGTGCATATGGTTCGATATGGATTGGGTTTTGCATAAGCATGTAATATCTGTTCTGATCCGTTATGGGCTTATGGGCTATATTCCGAGTTCTGTTCTAGGCTAAAGCCAACTTATTCTGTTTCTGTGGTTTGAGCCGATATAGGCTATGGTTGGGTTAATTTACACACTGAGTTTCCCCAAACTCACCCCTTTATTTTCATCCATTCAGGTAATTCCCAAGCATAGTGGGCTTGGAGCTGTGAGGTATTTGGAGTGGCCACACGTTCTGTAAGTTTGACTATCTTCCGGTGAACTGGACATCCTTTTATTTACTTTTAAGGTTTTGGTTTTTTTTAAATGTAATAAGGCCGCTTAATTATTCTTTTCTTTTGATGGTTTTAATATGTTTTATTAAGATAGGTATTACTTATGCTTAACTGTTGAAATTGGATAGTTTTAGGGCGCGTTTTCAAAAACAGTAATTGATTTCAAAATAACACGACAACAAGCAAAGCTTCCGCAATGAAAATATTTTCCAAAGTTAACCACTTTTCCTAAAAAGGACTTAATCAAACTGGTTTCCTGGAAATATACATGACGTTAAGGTGTGGCAATGGCGGTGTGCATGTCTAGGATTGGATCCGAGGGGAGCTTGGTACTTAAGCAGTCCGATGGACTCACCTCCTCTTTCCCGGTTTCCTACCTGGTGCACAGCTTCCATTCACTTTAACCTACAATGAAATTATCATTTAAAACACTAAGTAAGTTTTTCTAGATCAACATTATAAAATGGATTGAACGCTTCAATGTGGCACGTCGGATTCGGCCATAACGTCTAGGCCGGGTTTGGGGTGTTAGAATGTATCAGGAAGCTTATCTGGGCTAAACAGAAAAGACATAAGAGTTTTAATCAAGAAGCCCATTGAGCTTCACTTGTAACTCTAAAGAGTTATTAACGAGCAGCTTCAGATAGGATAACAGGGAATTCAAGCGAGCCATGTTAGGAAGCTCATAAGAGCTGCTATCAGGATGCTCATGAAGAGCTGCGTTTGTGTTCATAATAAATGCTAGATCACAACTGACCGAATCATGTAACAGGACGCTCACAAAGAGCTGCGATAGTGCGCAACACATGCAGGATCACTACCGATTAGGATGCTCGCAGAAACTATATAACAGGATGCTCGAGAGGCTTATAACAGGATTGCTCGATCGAGCTATATTTTGTCCGTAAAATATTCAGGACCACATTCAATACGGGAAAACATTTATCCATCAAATTTCATTATTCAAACAAAACTTATCTTTTTCTGAATATTAATAGGCATGCGATTGGTTTATACATTTATAACATTTATATAATTCATGCAAACACATACTACTTTCAATTCAAGTACAAAAATAAACACAAAATAGTTAGACGAACTTACCTCAACACTTGTTCGTGTAGGTAAATCTAGTAATCTGACACCGTTTCTTTTCCTCGATCTAACTCTTTATTGATTCTTTCCGGATCTATATAAATGAATTTAGCATTAATTTAATTCACTATACTTAATTGAATTCAATTCACATCTTAGGCAAAATTATCATTTTGCCCCTATATTTTTCATAAATGACAATTTCGTCCCTAAGCTCGGAAAATGAAATTCATGCAATTCAATCCTTATTTCAAGCCTAACCAAATTTTACATGTTACAATAACAACCCGTGAATTTCACAAAAATTAATAATTTTTGCATGGGTTTTATAATTTTTCAATTTAGTCCCTAAATCATAATTTCATCAAAATTCTCTTTGTAAAAGTTGTTTATCTATCAACAACCTTTCATTCATAAATTTCAAAATTTCAACATTTACATCCATGACAAAATTTCTATACTTTGACATCTTTACAAATTAATCCCCAAAATAGATAGATTAAGCTATTCCGAACTCGAAAATATAAAAATTACTAAAAATGGGATAAGAATGCTTTACCCAATTAAGCCAAGAAAGCTTTCTTGAATGTTTTTCTCTTTCTTAGGGTTTCCATGTATTTTGGGAAAAAATATGATAATCATAATATTTTATATCTATTTAATTTAATTATCATTCATTAAATTTTCAACATTCTAATTTAGTCCTTTTCTTTTTCTAGTTTTCCATGGATGATTCATAAAAAAATCTACCATCTTTCCTTAATGGTCTAATTACCATATAAGGACCTCAAGTTTTGAATTCCATAGCTATTTGATACTTATAGCTACTAGAACTCAACTTTTGCATTTTATGCAATTTGGTTTTTTCCACAATTAATCATGAAATCGATAAAATTTTCTTAGTGAAATTTTCATACTTCATTTCTATCATAATGCAATTCATTCAATAATATTAAAATAAATTTACTTTTTGACTTAGATTTGTGGTCCCAAAATCACTTTTCTGATTTCACTGAAAATGGGTTGTTACAACTCTCCCTCTTAAAAATTTTTGTCCTAAAAAATCTTACTAGTAAAAAGGTTCAGGTATTATTTTCTCATGGTAACCTCTGGTTCCCAGGTAGCCTCTTCTATACCATGTTGTTGCCAAAGAACTTTTACTAGAGCCACCTTTTCATTTTTTAACTCTTTTATCTCTCGTGCCAGAATTTTGATCGGTTCCTTACTGTAAGTCATGTCAGGTTGAATCTCAACTTCTGTTGGAGAAATAACATGTGAAGGATCTGACCGATATCGTCGTAGCATAGACACATGGAAAACACTATGAATTCTATCGAGTTCTAGTGGTAATGCCAGTCTGTATGCAACAGGTCCGATTATATCAGTAATCTCATATGGTTCAATAAATCGTGGACTCAGTTTTTCTTTACGACCAAATTGAAGAACCTTTTTCCAAGGCGATACTTTCAAGAATACCTTGTCACCAACCTGAAATTCTATCTATTTCCATTTAAGATTGGCATAATACTTTTGACGATCAGAGGTTGTTTTTAAACTATCCTGAATCACCTTTACCTTTTCTTTCGTTTTATGAACTAAGTCAACTCCGTGTACTTTTTCTCACTAAGCTCTGTCCAATACAATGGAGTTCTACATTTACGACCATACAAAGCCTCATATGGTGCCCATTTTAATGCTGGACTTATAACTATTATTGTATGTAAATTCAACCAAAGGCAAATACTTTTCCCAATTACCTTCAAATTCTAACACAGCACCAAAGCATATCTTCTAAAATGTGTATCACAAGTTCTGGTTGACCCTCAATCTGAGGATGAAATGTAGTGCTGAAATGTAACTGCGTGCCCAGGGCTTCTTGTAATTTAATCAAAAATCGAGATGTAAACCGGGGATCTCTATCGAAAATAATGAAGACTGGTACTCTATGCAGTCTGACAATCTCAGAAACATATAATTCAGCCAATCTATCCAGGGAGAAATCCATACATACTAGAATAAAGTGTGTAGACTTTGTTAGACGATCAACAATTACCTAAATAACATCTTTCTTTTTCGAAGATAAGGGTAATCCAGATACAAAATCCATGGTAACTCTTTCTCATTCCAATTTCGGTATTGTAACTGGCTATAATAATCCCGAAGGTACGTACTTTTTAGCTTTAATTTGATGACAAACCAAACATCTAGATACAAATTCTGAAATATCATGTTTCATTCCTGGCCACTAATACATCTTTTTCAAATCATTGTACATTTTGTTACTTCCTAGATGCACAGACATAATACCATTATGCACCACACACCCGTGTATCTAGCCCGTGCTCGAAACTAACTTGGCCACACAGCTTAGTACACACCCATGTGTGTGTGACGATGTGGTCTACTCAAGCAACACAGCTAAGACACACGCCCGTGTCCTTGCCTATGTGGGCAAAAATAGGCCATTTACAAGGCCAAATTGCGACCCGGTTTGGGTCCTCCCTACAATCACCAAAAGAAACCATTTTATACCAAATTTACAACCAAAACATACACCATTCATGCCAAATCATAAGCTATAATCATACCAAGACATATGTTCCATAATCTCAATATACTTCATTCATTCTCATAGCATCATTATACCATTTCCTGTAACACCCCGAACCCGAGACCATCGCCGGTGTCGGACACGAGGGGTTAACAAGCCAAGTTCACTTGTTTTGCCCATCCATTTGACATTTCCAGTCAGGCTGGAAAACTGCATCACTGTCGCCTTAAAAATCATATCTCGAGTTTCAAAACTCGGAAACTGGTTTCGTAAATTTTACCTGAATTTAGACTCATATATCCATCCATGGATTTATTTCTATAATTTTTGGTCGGGGCAATTGGTACAGTTTATTAGTTAAAGTCACCCATGTTACAGGGATCGACTGCTCTGACCTTCGCGTGGTATAACTTGAATATCTCTCTGTACAGGGCTTTAATGCTGGTGCCGTTTGTTTCTAATGAAACTAGACTCAAAATGGAATTTGTACATATAAGGTATATCTCCTAATTCTTTTTGGATAATTTATAGTAAATTTTTAAAGTTGCGACAGGGAACCCAGAAACCATTCTGATCCTGTCTCACAATAGCTTTAATATCTCTTAACATGTAACTCCTATGACCATTTCGTTTCTTCCATATGAAAATAGACTCATCAAGGTTCATTTACATAGCTTATTCACTATTTAATTCCATTCCTACAAATTTTGGTGATTTTTCACATTCACGTCACTGCAGCTGGCAGCATCTGTTTTTAAGGTAGGTCTTACCTATTTGGTAGTCTCCATGAACCAACTAGTCTTGCCATACATAGGTTCATATATGATCATTTTAACCATGCCAATGGCTGATCATATGACCAACATTCCCATTTCCAAGCCATAGCCACATCATGACACCAAATATATACATACAAACCACAATTAGTCTAAGTCGATACTTCACTTTTACGAGCCATTTTCGCATGGCCGTACATATATACATCACAACATATTCAACCAACAAGGGGTAGTCCTATACATGCCATTTCAAAGTTCAACCAAAATTTATACCAAAATAGAGGCGTGGATAGTGTGGATGACTTCGACTTTATTGATCCCGAATCCGATTGCTATCGAGCGAAATCTATAAAACAGAGAGCCAAAGTAACGGGTAAGCATTTTTTATGCTTAGTAAGTCTCAAGGAATATAATCAGCTCTAATTACAGCAATACATTCACATAGCCAAATGCATCATTTCATTAATACACATTCTTACTTCACACTTCATCATTATATACTTTCACAAAGTATCAATCAATTCAATAACTGAAATTTATTAGTCGATTGAGCGAATGTTGCTCAAACATGTCGACTTTCCAATGCACATATAACGTACCTTATCATTTGGGCTTTTCGAGTGTACTAATTGAATTCATTACAGCAACCAACACTCACCTCCAGCCCAAGATTCTTCGGAATATAACCGGATATAATCACGTGCACAAATGCCTTCGGGTCTTAGCCCGGATAGAATAACTCGCACGAATGCCTTCGGGTCTTAGCCCGGATATAGCCACTAGCACAATTGCCTTCGGCTCTTAACCCGGATATAATTTCCAGCATAATTGTCTTCGGGGCTTAGCCCGGATATCATTCAATTTCTCATGTACACATACATCAATAATCATTGGACATACATATTTCATTTTCATTACTAAGGCTCAAAACACAAATATAATCACAAGCATATTCGCCTTCGGGACTTAGCCCGGGTAGAATTCAAATGCTCATACATACATAATCAATAATCAATACACATCCATACTTTATTTCACATAATTCAAGTAGGGTCACTTCTTGAGGACTTACCTCGGATGTTGTCGAACGGCTTTTTCGGCTATTCGATCACCTTTTCCTTCCCCTTGTCCAATTGTGGCCCTCTTAGCTCTTGAGCTAATTCAAACAAATTCAATTTATTAAAACCTCATTGTGCTTGCTTATGGCGAATATGACAAGGAGTTTAAATGGTCATATGGCCACTCTTTAGCTTGAATACACAATGGTCATGCACATTTTATACTACATCAAGCAATTCAATACAATTTATTTGAGCATCAAGGAAAAGCTAAGGCCTTCAATAGGCTACCCAAGGCGAATATTCATGTACATGTTGAGGTCAATTTTGCACTTAATACCTCACAAAACAGCATGCATTTTACTAGTTAATGCTTTGCACATTGTGGCCCAAAACTTATAATATAGCATCAAGCACTTATATGTGTGCTAGGCCGAATTGTGCTTGCAATTTCACAAGCATTCTTCCACATCTTCTTCTTTAAACCAATATATTCATCACTTACTTCATAGCCAAAACATCATGTGCAAACATATATATACAATATGAGCATGGTCGAATTTCAAGGTGTCCATAGCCATCCAAAAATACAAATTTTAACTAACATGCAAGAAGCATGAACCATGCTCATGAATGCATCATGGCTGAATATGACAATCATGCTCCATTCAACTTCAATCATGGTTAAACACAAAAAGAAAACTCAAAATCTTACTCAAGAGTAGACAATCCATCATTGCATACATCATCATCAAGCTTCACACTTAGCATGCAATGGCTTTATCACCATAACAACTTTGGCCAAATACCATTTCCATGGCATAACAAGGATTTGAGCCATGGCTAACATGCACATCAAATTAGCAACCAAACCATGCATGAAACTCCCAACACAACCTCATACATACCTTAATCTTGATGCAAACTTAGCCAAATCTCCTTCTAGATCTCTTCTAAACAAAGGAAATGAAGCAAAATCCTTCTTCCTCTTAGTATTTTCGGCCAAAAGGAGAGAGCAAGCATGAACAAATTTTTTGTTTTCTCTTCTTGGTTGCACGGCAATGGGGGGATGCTACTCTCTCACACACGCTTTTTTTTCTTTTCTCACCCATGCTTAGTTGTTTATTATTTCTAACATCATCCATTAGTAAAACATGTTGGGAACATGTTCTCTTGCCCATAACCTTGTCATGGCCGGCCACTCCTCCTTAGGAAGGGGATTATTTGACATGCAACTCCACCTTTTTGTTAACATGTACTAACAAGCCATTTAAAATTAGCCTATCATATTTCACCATGTTTCACTTTGATCCCTATTTAATACTTTCTCATACAAATGGGTAAAATTAGAGAATGAAATTTCCACATATGCATGCACACACATAGTAAGCATAGAATATAACAATTAATTATTTTTATGACTCGGTTTAGTGGTCCCAAAATACATTCCGGCTAGGGTCTATTTTGGGCTGTCACAACTCTCCCTCACTTAAGAAATTTTCGTCCCCGAAAATCTTACCGGTAAATAGGTTTGGATATCGCTCTTTCATAGAATTCTCGATCTCCCAAGTAGCTTCTTCTATCCCGTGCTTGATCCATAACACTTTCACTAGCGGAACCCGCTTGTTTCGCAACTCTTTCACTTCTCGTGATAGGATACGAATCGGTTCTTCCTCATAACTCATATTAGCTTGAATTTCAATTTCGATGGACTAATCACGTGCGATGGATCGGATCTATAGCGTCAAGCATCGAACGTGAAAGACATCGTGAACCTTTTGAGTTCGGGGGCAAAATCAAGCGATATGCCACCGGACCGACTCGCTCGATATCTCATATGGCCCAATGAACCTCGGGCTCAACTTGCCCTTACGGTAGAACTCGAGTATCTTTTTCCAAGGCGATACCTTGAGAAACACTTTATCACCCACGATACTCGATATCCTTACGCTTCAGATCCGCGTCACGACTTGACGATCGGAGGCTATCTTGAGACTTTCACGGATTACTTTCACTTTCATTCAGCATCCCTAATCAAATCCACCCGAAAATCTTGCTTTCACCGAGCTCACCAAAACAATGGTGTACGACATTTACGACCGTACAAGGCCTCGTAGGGTGCCATCTTAATACTTGATTGAAAGTTTTGTTGTTGTGGCGAATTCAATCAACGGCAAATACCGCTCCCATGAACCACTAAACTCGAGGACGCAACATCTTAACATATCCTCAAGTATCCGAATTATCCGCCGGATTGACCATCGGTTTGGGGGTGAAAGGCGGTGCTGAAATGCAACTTGGTACCCAAAGCTTCTTGCAACTTTTTCCAAAATCGCGAGGTAAATCTCGGATCTCTATCCGACACGATGGAAATAGGCACCCCGTGCAATCTCACAATCTGAGAAACGTACAATTCCGCTAATTTGTCCATTGAAAAATCCGTACGTTCGGGGACAAAGTGGGCCGACTTAGTCAATCGATCTACTACGACCCAAACCGCATCCTTCTTACTTACTGACAATGGCAGTCCGGATACAAAGTCCATTGTGACTCGATCCCATTTCCACTCGGGTATCGTGATTGGTGAAGTAATCTCAAGGCACTGATGTTCCGCTTTCACTTGTTGACATATTAAACATCTCAAACAAAGTCGGAGATGTCTCGCTTCATACCATGCCACCAAAACCGACGTTTCAAATCATTGTACATCTTCGTACTCCCGGGTGGATTGCCATTCGGCTACAATGGGCTTCATTCGAATTATCGAAATGAGTTCCAAATTCTTTGGGACACCTGATGACGACTTTTGAACCTCAAACAATCGTCATCGTCGATTTGAAACTCCGAGTCCTTGTTCGAACACACGCAGCCCGTTTTGCAACCAACTCGTCGTCGACTTTCTCGAGCTTCTCGAATTTGGTGTGTCAATAATGGTTTGGCTTTCAATTCAGCCACTAACACCTTTGTCGGATCGGACGACAAGTGCACATTCATCGCTCATAAAGTGAATAACGATTTGCGACTCAAGGCATCCGCAACCACATTCGCCTTTCGGGTGATAGTCAATGATCACTCATAATCCTTTAACAAATCGAGCCAACGTCTTTGTCACAGATTTAAGTCTCTTTGGGTCATCAAATATTTGAGACTTTTGTGATCCGAGTATACATGGCACCTTTCACCAAATAAGTAATGTCGCCAAATCTTTAAAGGCGAATACGATGGCGCCAATTCGAGATCATGAGTCGGATAATTTTTCTCATGTGGCTTTAATTGCCTCGACGATAGGCCACAACTCGACCTTCTTGCATTAATACGCAACCTAACCCAAGTAGAGAGGCGTCGCTATAGATGACAAACTCCTTGCGGACTCGGGTTGCACTAGAATTGGGGCTTCACCAAATAAGTTTTCGATTGATCGAAACTTTTTGGCATTTCTCCGTCCATTTGAACTTAACATCCTTTTGGAGTAAGCTTCGTCATCGGCGTGGCTATCGTTGAGAAGCCTTTACAAATCGTCGGTAATAACCGCAAGCCCCAAAAAGCTCGAACCTCAAGAATATTTCTGAGGCTTCCAATTAAGTATGGCTGAAATTTTATTCGAATCGACTCGAATACCCGATCACGAATACCACATGACCCAAGAAGCTAACCTCTCTAACCGAAACTCACACTTGTTGAACTTAGCATATAATTGCTTATCCCGTAAAATTTGCAAAGACTAACCGCAGTGTTCAAAGATGTTCGGTCTCATTTCTTGAATAGACCAAGATGTCATCAATGAACACGACTACGAATCGATCCAAATATGGTCTAAAGATCCGATTCATTAAATCTATAAATACCGCAGGGCATTAGTGAGCCCAAACGGCATCACTAGGAACTCATAGTGACCATATCTCGCTCAAGGCGGTCTTGGAGTACGTCCAATCTCGATTCGCAATTGATAATAGCCCGATCTCAAATCTATTTTCGAGAACACCGAGGCTCCTTCAGTTGATCGAAGAAGTCATCAATACGTGGCAACGGATATTTGTTCTTTATCATCGCTTTATTAAGGCGACGATAGTCGATGCACGTACCGCATGGTTCCATCCTTCTTCTTCACGAACAATACTGGCGCACCCCAAGGCGAAAAACTCGGGCGAGCAAAACCTCTATCCACCAATTCTTGCAACTGAGCTTTCAACTCCTTTAATTCCGTTGGTGCCATACGATACGGAGCTATCGAAATTGGAGTGGTACGGTACCAATTCGATGCCAAATTCTATTTCCCAAACAGTGGTAAACCCAGCAATTCTTGAGGAAAACATCCGGTATTCACAAACCACGGGCACGATTCGGGTTTCTTTTCGATTCCTTGTCATCGAAAGCGTGCAAGCAAGGTACGCTTCGCACCCTTTTCTTACATATTTACGGGCCAACATCGGCGATATTACGGTGGCAACCCTTTAAGTCCATAGACTCAACCGAATTATTTCATTATTCGCGCACCTCAAATCGATAGTCTTGCTCTTGCAATTTACAACCGCATCGTGCATGGTCAACCAATCCAAACCAAGAATAACGTCGAACTCATCGAACGGCAAAAGCATCAAGTCCGCCGGAAAACAAGAACCTCGAAACACTAGGGGACTTTTCTTGCACACTTTGTTGACAAGCACGTAATGACCCAAGGGTTTGACACCGAATTACAAACTCGAGAGACTCAATGGGCAAAGTCTTCTTGGATGCTAAAGTTTCACATATATATGAATGAGTAGAACCGGGGTCAATCAAAGCAATCACATTTGTATTGAAAAGAGTGAAAGTACCGTAATAACATCCGGAGAGGCAGCATCCTCGCGTGCGGCGTATGGCATAAGTCCTAGCAGAGCACGAGCCTCGGATCGATGGTAGCATCTCTAGATCCTCTCGACCGCCACCGACATTGCCCATATTTCTAGGTGGCCTACCTCGGCGATGGTAGCACCCGGTTTCCACTCGACTCACATTCATTCAAGCAACCTCGCGCAATCCTTCATAAAGTGGTCGGCCGATCCACACTTATAGCGAGGAGTGATCACGAAACCAACAGCTCCCGAATGCCATTTGCCACAATGTGGACACTCCGCCTCTCGGCGATCATTTCCACCATCATGCGATCGAAGTGACTCGTGTGGTCACAGGGGTCGATCGCGTCCTCGTCTAGAAAAGCCCAAACGCTCTAGACCGGCTCGCATCATCTCGAAATCTCTTGATGCTTGTTGAAGAGACTTTCCGAGGATCTCTTTGGAATTCTCCAGTTCCCACATTAGCTTTTTGTTTCTCCTTTCTAAGCTCTTGACTTTACAAGCTCGCTCAACAAGTACTACGAACTCTCGTATCTCGAGGATGCCAACAAACATCCTTATATCATCATTCAGCCCATCCTCGGCGTTTACACATAATAGCTTGGACGAAATGCATTCTCGCTGCGTCTGGCTAAGCCTCACAAATTTTCGTTCGTAGTCGATGGCGACATCGAACCTTGCTTAAGATCAAGGAATTCCCTCGCTTTTGGTCGATGAATCTCGGTGATATACTTTTTGAACTCGGTTTGAAAGAATTCCCAAGTCACTTGCTCTCTAGGCACCACAAGTCGAGTACTCCACCAATAGTAGGCGGACTCGCGTAGCAAGGAGATGGTACACTTTAAGCACTCATCGGTGTCTGGGATAGCTCATCAAGCACCCGGATAGTGTTATCTAACCAAAATTCAGCTCGCTCGGCATCATCATCATCCGTAGCCTTAAATTCAGTGGCCCCATGTTTTCGAATCCTATCGACGGGGCTTACTTGACCTTATTTGGTCATCCACGGAGGTATTGTAGGTCTTGGGTTGCATTTGTCGGGAATGGAGGTTGTGGAACAGTAGTGTTGGTTCGAATGTATTGATTAAACCATTCGTTCATCACACTATAAAAGGCTTGCCTAGCCTCATCATTAGGATTGCTGGCCATAGGTTGAGAGTCCGCCGGCGCTGTCCCTTGCGCAGAGCAGCGCCACACTCTCCACATCATCAGCTATCGCTTCGGTTAGGATCGGGATCCATTGCTATAAACAAACACAAAGTCAAATTGTCGAAATCACCACACTATCGATTCATCATTTAATGGCATGTATAGCTAGACCCCAAACACATCACGGTAGTCCTAGAATCGACTAAACCGTGGCTCGATACCAATAAAATTGTAACACCCGAACCCGAGACCATCGCCGTGTCGGACACGAGGGGTTAACAAGCCAAGTTCACTTGTTTTGCCCATCCATTTGACATTTCCAGTCAGGCTGGAAAACTGCGTCACTGTCGCCTTAAAATCATATCTCGAGTTTCAAAACTCGGAAATTGGTTTCGTAAATTTTCCCTGAATTTAGACTCATATATCCATCCATGGATTTATTTCTAGAATTTTTGGTCGGGCCAATTGGTACAGTTTATTAGTTAAAGTCACCCATGTTACAGGGATCGACTGCTCTGACCTTCGAGTGGTATAACTTGAATATCTCTCTGTACAGGGATTTAATGCTGGTTCCGTTTGTTTCTAATGAAACTAGACTCAAAATGGAATCTGTACATATAAGGTATGTCTCCTAATTCTTTTTGGATAATTTATAGTAAATTTTTAAAGTTGCGACAGGGAACCCAGAAACCATTCTGGCCCTGTCTCACAATAGCTTTAATATCTCTTAACATGTAACTCCTATGACCATTTCGTTTCTTCCATATGAAAATATACTCATCAAGGTTCATTTACATAGGTTATTCACTATTTAATTCCATTCCTACGAATTTTGGTGATTTTTCACATTTACGTCACTGCAGCTGGCAGCATCTGTTTTTAAGGTAGGTCTTACCTATTTGGTAGTCTCCATGAACCAACTAGTCTTGCCATACATAGGTTCATATATGATCATTTTAACCATGCCAATGGCTGATCATATGACCAACATTCCCATTTCAAGCCATAGCCACATCATGACACCAAATATATACATACAAACCACAATTAGTCTAAGTCGATACTTCACTTTTACGAGCCATTTTCGCATGGCCGTACATATATACATCACAACATATTCAACCAACAAGGGTAGTCCTATACATGCCATTTCAAAGTTCAACCAAAATTTATACCAAAATAGAGGCGTGGATAGTGTGGATGACTTCGACTTTATTGATCCCGAATCCGATTGCTATCGGCGAAATCTATAAAACAGAGAGCCAAAGTAACGGGTAAGCATTTTTTATGCTTAGTAAGTCTCAAGGAATATAATCAGCTCTAATTACAGCAATACATTCACATAGCCAAATGCATCATTTCATTAATACACATTCTTACTTCACACTTCATCATTATATACTTTCACAAAGTATCAATCAATTCAATAACTGAAATTTATTAGTCGATTGAGCGAATGTTGCTCAAACATGTCGACTTTCCAATGCACATATAACGTACCTTATCCTTTGGGCTTTTCGAGTGTACTAATTGAATTCATTACAGCAACCAACACTCACCTCCAGCCCAAGATTCTTGAATATAACCGGATATAATCACGTGCACAAATGCCTTCGGTCTTAGCCGGATAGAATAACTTCGCATCGAATGCCTTGGTCTTAGCCCTGATATAGCCACTAGCACAATTGCCTTGCTCTTAACCCGGATATAATTTCCAGCATAATTGTCTTGAGGCTTAGCCCGATATCATTCAATTTCTCATGTACACATACATCAATAATCATTGGACATACATATTTCATTTTCATTACTAAGGCTCAAAACGCATAAATACAATCACAAGCATATTCGCCTTCTGGGACTTAGCCCGGTAGAATTCAAATGCTCATACATACATAATCAATAATCAATACACATCCATACTTTATTTCACATAATTCAAGTAGGGTCACTTCTTGAGGACTTACCTCGGATGTTGTCGAACGGCTTTTTCGGCTATTCGATCACCTTTTCCTTCCCTTGTCCAATTGTGGCCCTCTTAGCTCTTGAGCTAATTCAAACAAATTCAATTTATTAAAACCTCATTGTGCTTGCTTATGGCGAATATGACAAGGAGTTTAAATGGTCATATGGCCACTCTTTAGCTTGAATACACAATGGTCATGCACATTTTATACTACGTCAAGCAATTCAATACAATTTATTTGAGCATCAAGGAAAAGCTAAGGCCTTCAATAGGCTACCCAAGGCGAATATTCATGTACATGTTGAGGTCAATTTTGCACTTAATACCTCACAAAAACAGCATGCATTTTACTAGTTAATGCTTTGCACATTGTGGCCCAAAACTTATAATATAGCATCAAGCACTTATATGTGTGCTAGGTCAATTGTGCTTGCAATTTCACAAGCATTCTTCCACATCTTCTTCTTTAAACCAATATATTCATCACTTACTTCATAGCCAAAACATCATGTGCAAACATATATATACAATATGAGCATGGCGAATTTCAAGGTGTCCATAGCCATCTAAAAATACAAATTTTAACTAACATGCAAGAAGCATGAACCATGCTCATGAATGCATCATGGCGAATATGACAATCATGCTCCATTCAACTTCAATCATGGTTAAACACAAAAGAAAACTCAAAATCTTACTCAAGAGTAGACAATCCATCATTGCATACATCATCATCAAGCTTCACACTTAGCATGCAATGGCTTTATCACCATAACAACTTTGGCCAAATACCATTTCCATGGCATAACAAGGATTTGAGCCATGGCTAACATGCACATCAAATTAGCAACCAAACCATGCATGAAACTCCCAACACAACCTCATACATACCTTAATCTTGATGCAAACTTAGCCAAATCTCCTTCTAGATCTCTTCTAAACAAAGGAAATGAAGCAAAATCCCTTCTTCCTCTTAGTATTTTCGGCCAAAAGGAGAGAGCAAGCATGAACAAATTTTTTGTTTTCTCTTCTTGGTTGCACGGCAATGGGGGGATGCTACTCTCTCACATATTTTTTTTCTTTTCTCACCCATGCTTAGTTGTTTATTATTTCTAACATCATCCATTAGTAAAACATGTTGGGAACATGTTCCTTGCCCATAACCTTGTCATGGCCGCCACTCCTCCTTAGGAAGGGATTATTTGACATGCAACTCCACCTTTTTGTTAACATGTACTAACAAGCCATTTAAAATTAGCCTATCATATTTCACCATGTTTCACTTTGATCCCTATTTAATACTTTCTCATACAAATGGGTAAAATTAGAGAATGAAATTTCCACATATGCATGCACACACATAGTAAGCATAGAATATAACAATTAATTATTTTTATGACTCGGTTTAGTGGTCCCGAAACCACATTCCGGCTAGGGTCTATTTTGGGCTGTCACATTTCCATAGCAAATTCACATTTCTAACTTACCAAATCAACCATTTCCCACAAGGCCCTTTTTATATACATCAAAATATAGCCTACAGACAATATTACATCGCATAGATTATAACCATACTTCATCCTTATACATAACCAAAACCAAGCCATATCACATGGCTAGATATTCACATCACAAAAGATATCAAAAAAACTCTAGCCTATACATGCTATATACCATATATACAACTCTCAAAATGGTACCAAAATAGATGTTCGATAGTGAGATTGAGTCACTAATGATTCCCGGATCCAAGCTAGCTTTATAACACTGTAAAACAGAGAACATTTCACATAGTAAGCTTTAAAGCTTAGTAAGTTCATACTGAATATAATCAATAGTTTATAGGATACAAAACACCAACTAATAAATACTTAGTAGTTCATATTCATCCTTCAATTCTATTCCTTCACATTCAACAAGTTCATCAAACTTCATAAAAATGGTATCATCTATCATATAGGTATCATACATACCTGATCTTTTCCCGTGTTTATTCATTTCATTCTCACCTTTTTGTTCTATACATTAATTCGTTCGGAAGCCTTTCAACTCTCTAAGAATTCGCACACTTAGTGCATCAATGATTAGCTGAAGCTGTAACAATCTCTCACACTTAGTGCCATCTCAATAAACCGAAGCTATCTCAGTATCGCACACTTAGTGCCTCATATAGCCAAAGCTATTCCAATTCGCACACTTAGTGCTATTTATAGCCGAAGCTATTTCAAATCGCACACTTAGTTCTGAATATAGTTGATTTATCATCGTGCTCAAACCATAGTCAAATATATACAATTTATGCATTATCAAAGCATTAAAACATAATTGTAACATCATTTATCACATACGAACTTACCTCGTACTCAAAATTGATGATTCGAATCGTTTACTCGATAACCTTCGATTTCCCTCGATCTAAATCTGAACTCCTCTTTTCTTTATCTATATGTATTCAAAATTAAATCTTTTATTCAACAAATCATTCAATTCAGTCCATATACATATATTTAGGGCATTTTACAAATTAGCCCTCACATTTTCATATTTTAACACTTTAATCCCTAATTCATAAAATAAAAAAATACACAAAATTTCCTTATACACATGCTTAGCCGAATTTTCATGGAGTTCATATAATCCAACATATTTCATTTATTTCACATTTTAGTCCCTCAATTTCACATTTTCACAATTTAGCCCAAAATACTCAAATTCATCAAAAATCTCAATACAAAACATAGTAATCTACCACAAATCTTTCATTTACTATCATCTAACATCATAAAACTCACATTATCATAATAGCTGATAAACCGTAATTTATACATATTTTTATCCCATGCTTAGCACTTTTTATGGATGATTTCTCCTTAGATTTGGTGAATTCGATGCTCCTAATACTTTAATTTCATGTTTTACACTTAAGTGAGCACAGGAGAGTAAAAGGACTGAGAAACGAGCCAAAAACTAAGAAAAATGGGCCAAATAGGAAAACAACATGACCTGGACTTCCTCACACGGGCGTGTCACACAGCCGTGTCAATTTGGTAGGATCGAAGCACGACTTACACGAGTAGACCACACACCTATACCTATTTAACAGCCTTGACCACGGGCTGGAGTAATCGCACACTGGCGTGTCCCTACCAAGTCCAAGTATAATCCTATTTGAAAAAGGCCAATTTTGAGGTCTCTCGGGCATTCTAAAGCCTATTTAAACACCTAAAAGGCACTTAGGAGTGGGACGCAGAGTAGGAAGCAAGAAATTACTCAAGGAAAGCCAATTGATCCATCTCAGAAGCCAAATTCATCATCAAGACTAAAGATCTCTCTTCAAGTTCCTTCAGGAGTTTTGGGTTTTCTTATGTTTTGTTATCTTTATGCTTTTGAGATTTTTTCTTTCATAATTATGAACTAAACCCCCTAAATACCGAAGGGGAATGAACCCTAAGAGAAATCTTGTTATTATTATCTGAATTGTATGATAATATTTGACTCGTTCTTAATTATGTGTTCTTAATTCTTGTTTTAATATTTTAGGATCTTGATTCAAGTAAACGCTTTTATTCAGAGGAGGAATAGTCCCTATCTAAGAGTAAAATTGTAATAATTAAGCGGAGTTGATTACGCGCCTAGAGATAGGGTGACAAGATTTTGCTGGATTAGGGTGAAACCTAATAAGGGAATCAATAGATCAAGTTAATGCAATTCTAGGGTCTTAATTAGAAAGAGATTTCAATTATTCAACCTAGGGTTAGACGTTATTAGTCTCGAAAGAGATAATAATATAACTTTGGGATTTCTACGGATCAAGTCAAATGAATAAATCGTCTAATTCAGAGTCAAATAACAAGTGAAGTCTAGGTGGATTTTTCCTTAGGTATTGTCTTAATCAATTGAATTTTCCCAAAAGTATTTTCCCAAGTTTTCTTTCTGTTCATTATTAGTTAGTAATTAGTTTAGATAACCAAACCTCTTGATTTTTAGGCTAGATAATAAAAAGGAAGTAAATACTAGTACTCGTAGTTCCTTTGGGTCTGACAATCCAGTCTTGCTGAACTATACTACTGTTCGATAGGTACACTTGCCTTAATCGTGATAACAAGTTAGTTTCAAGAACGATTCATTTATAAATTTTTAAAACCTATTGCGAATATCACGCATCAAGTGTTTGGCGCCATTGCCGGGGAACTAGGTTATTAGGAACACTCGATTTTTATTACTTTTGCCATTTTACTTTTATTGCAAATTAAAATTTTCTTTTCTTTTCTAATTCTTCATTTATTTTCTTCTGACAGAATTTTCTAGTTTATGACCAGAAGAAACCCGTTAGGACCACTACTTTTTGAAGGTAAGATCGACCGACAGTTCACAGAAATCGACGAGAAATAAGGTGAAGCCTAAGATACACAGAGGACAAACAAGAGAATGATACTTCAACCATAACCAAGGAGATGGCTGAAAACCAAGAAAATCTACTACCTCCTGTGATTGTTATTAATCCAGTAAATCAGAATCCTGCTCCACGTACTATGTATGATTATGCTAAACCTAATTTAACAGGAACTGAGTCAAGTATAGTTAGACCTGCTATTGCTGCCAATAATTTTGAACTGAAACCTAAAACAATTCAAATGATACAACATTTTGTTCAGTTTGATGGTTTGCAGATGAGGATCCAAACAATCACTTGCAAATTTCTTAGAGTTTTGCAACACTTTTCAAATCAATGGCGTTTCTAATGATGCCATTCGCCTTCAGTTATTCCCTTTTTCGTTGAGGAATAAAGCTAAACAATGGTTGAACTCGTTACCGCGAGGGTCAATCACCACTTGGGAACAAATGACCGAAAAGTTTTTACTTAAATATTTTTCACCTGCTAAAAGAGCTAAGTTGAGGAATGACATTTCTTCCTTTGTGTAGATGGATCTAGAAACACTCTACGATGCATGGGAGAGATACAAGGATCTATTGAGAAGGTACTCTCACCATGGATTACCACTCTGGCTACAGGTTCAGACATTTTACAATGGTGTGAACCCCTCAACAAGGTAACTTATCAATGTAGCCGTCGATGGAACTTTGAATAATAAGACACCTGAGGCGACTTACGAATTTATTGAGGAGATGTCACTGAATAACTATCAGTGGCAAGTTATAAGGACAAAGCCGATGATAGCAGCCAGTGTTTTCAACCTCGATGCGATTACAAAAGTAGCCGGTGTTTTCAACTTCGATGCGGTTACTATGCTATCTAACCAAGTAGATCTCTTAAATAAAAAGAGGGACGATTTGTGTGGTTCTACTCAGGTACATCCAGTGATGAGGTACGATTCAAATGGAGGAGGAGCATGTACAGAATATCAACCCTTCAACCCTAGCATCAAGGAGGAACAAGTCTAATATATGGGTAACAATAACTCTAGACCCCAAAATAACCCGGATTGTAACACTTATAATGCAGGTTGCAGAAACCATCCCAATTTCTCGTGGGGCGGTCAAGGAAATCAAAGGCCACAACATCCTCCAGGTTTTCAACTACCACCTTACCAGCAGGAAAAGAAGCCGAACCTTAAGGAGATGTTAACAAAATTCATCTCGGTGTCAGAATGTAACACCCTAAACCTGGTCCAGACGTTATGGCCAGATCTGACTTGTCACATGGACTTACGACTTAGTATGCATTCGTTGGTTTAAGTGATTGGGGTGGTCTTTGTAAAAACAGCGGTTGAATGAAAAGTCGGTTTATCAATCTTTAGGCTATCCATTTGTTGTGCTTGTTGAGTCTTGAAAACGTTCATTAATTTTGAAAATCGGCGCAGCCTAACACTAGCAGTTTCGTCATAGTATAAATATAATCAGAAAATAAAACCATAGCGGAAAAAAAAGAAATTTAAATAGCGGCCTTTTTACAACTTAAAATCCAAAATTAAATCAGAATATAAAAATAATAAAAATAAACTAACTTAGAAAAACCAACTTTACGAGATGATGTGGCCACTCAATCCCTCACGCTCCAAGCCCACTATGGTTGGGGATTTCTGCAGAGATGAAAATAAAGGGTGAGTTCGGTAAACTCGATTTGTAACATAACCCAACCATAGCCCAAAATAGATCAAACCTCGAGTCGACTTATCTCGGGCCTTGGCCCAAGATCAAAATCGAATGAAACCCATAGGCCCATAGCAAATACAGAACAAATATATCATGAATGTAGAAATCCTAACCCAGAGCCATCCATAACACCCCCGTACCAGCCTTACACCATGTGGGGAGACTAATCGACCCACCCAACCGCTACACACTATAGAAATTGCAGCGAGGCTGCCAGATATTGTGAGGAAGTCACCAGATACAGATATTGTGGCTAGGCTACCAGAACAGATATATATATATATGTGGTGAAGCCATCAGATTGAAGCGAGGCTGCCAGATATTGTGACGAAGTAACCAGAACAGATATATGTGGCGAGGCCACCAGATTGCAGCGACGCTGACAGAACGCTTCCTCCATCAATATAAACCCATGTCCCATGCAACATAAATAATATGTCATGGCATACGTTTATAGAAACAAAACATCATGCTTTTCAGAAAAAAATAACCCTAGGGGTAAAATCATAATTTTTCATGCATAAGGGTATTTCAGCAATTATTACCTATTGCTAAGGTTTCATGCTTATTCTAACGTTTACCAAGTAATCAGAAGTACTTACCTCGTCTTTTTACCAAAGTGGGCCCGTTGGCCCATTGGCCCATTTTCGGCCCATTTAGCCCAAAAATAACGTTGTGCACGAAAATGCACACTCTGCACTCTAATCATCCAAATGCACCATATTCATTAACAACTGTCTCACGAGCACTCACACACTCGCAAGTTCACAAAATACCAATGTTTCGGTATTTCGGCTTTTACCGATTCAGTCTAAGGGAGGGTGTCGTTTACACACCTGGTTGATGACAATTGATGACGATATCTCCTACGTGATAATCCTACAATCGATCACTAACACATTAGACTTATGAATTAATGATAACTAACATAAATCCACGTCAACTAACCCAATCATCACACAAGTTAGTCATTTACGCACGAGGGGCGAAATAGTCATCTTACCCTCCAAGGGTATTTTAGTAATTCTACAATTTATCCACTTTGGCCTACGGACCCATTGGGACCACATGGCCCATTTCACTTATCGCGACCGAAATAGTCATCCCATCGCTAGAGTAATGAGAAATACACACCTATTAGGAGACTGCAGTTAATCCGCGCTTCAAACACTCTTAGCTGACGCCCAACCCAAATGAGCACGTCACAAAGCGAAAGGGATCAGCCAAGAAGGGTATGCCTACTCTCCTCATGGTTTGCTCTATTTAAAGCCAGCTCTCCATCTACTCTTATGTTAGCTTCCTGATGTGGGATCCCTCCATCACCAGAGTTTAAAACCAATACCAACTCTTACCGTTCCAACATAGCAAAATAATCAACCTTTGCGTGCCAAGGGATTCAAACCAAAGTCCTCTCACATGCCAACTCACGCCACCACCACTAGGCCATGAACTCATTTATGTCATAAATCCAACACATTAAACTTTAAAGCCCACTTACTTTCTTCCAGATTTATTGAAAAGAAAAACCAAAATATATTGCAAGAGCCAAGACTTGAACCTTGGACCCCTTGCTTCCTCTATGGCGTCACTTCCTTGTCCCCTAAGTGGCACTACCTTGTCACTACACCGCACTCCTTTTTGTGTCATCTTTTACCCCTTTACCCTTAAAAGCCCAAACGCCAATTACATCACCTATTTATAAAATTAAAATTCCGAAGACTACAACGGATTTAACTTAAGTTTGGGCCTTCCAAAGGCCCACTAACCTACTAAAATATATATATTAACCAACCAGAACGCACACAAATTTTAAAAATCACAGAAACACAGAAAACCTGAAAATTGCAGAGTTACAACTCTACCCTCCTTAAAGAAATTTTGTCCTCAAAATTTTACCAGAATCAAACAGATGAGGATATTGTTGACACACCGCCACTTCTGGCTCCCAAGTAGCTTCCTCTCTGCCATGATTACGCCACAGCACCTTTACTAGTGGATTTGATTTCCTCCTCAAAATCTTAACATCTCGATCCAAAATCTGCACAGTGTCTTCCTCAAAAGTCAAGTCTGTTTGGACCTCGATCTCTGCAACCGACACAACATGAGTAGGGTCAGAACGATACCGCCTTAACATGGAGACGTGAAAGACATCATGAATCCTATCCAATTCTGGAGGTAGCTCCAACTGATAACCCACTGGACCCACTCGCTTAAGAATCTGATAAGGCCCAATGAACTGCGGACTTAACTTGCCTTTCCTCCTAAACCTTAATATTTTCTTCCAAGGCGAAACCTTCAAGAAGACCATATCACCCACAGAGTACTCAATTTCCTTGCGCTTCAAATCTGCATATGACTTTTGTCTATCAGATGCTTCTTTCAACCGGCCTCTAATCAACTTGACATTATCCTCGATTCGCCACCAACTCAGTCCAAGAACACGCTGTTCACCCAACTCGGTCCAACAACTAGGTGTACGACATCTTCGTCCATACAGTGCCTCATAAGGAGCCATTCGAATACTTGCCTGATAACTTTTGTTGTATGCAAACTCTGCCAACGATAAGTAATCCTCCCAACTGCCTCGAAAGTCGATAACGTATCCCCTCAACATGTCTTCCAGAATTTGAATAACCCTTTCCGACTGACCATCAGTCTGACGATGAAAGGTTGTACTAAAGTTCAACCGTGTACCCAACGCCTCATGCAAATTTTTTCCAAAACCGAGATGTGAATCTAGGATCTCATTAGAAAAAATCGACACTGGCACTCTGTGAAGTTGCACTATTTTCGCCACATACAGTTTGGTTAACTTCTAAAGTGAATAATCAGTACGGACAATTATGAAATGAGCAGATTTGGTCAACCTATCCACAATTACCCAAATCGAGTCCTTCTTCGACAGTGTCAAGGGTAACCAACTCACAAAATCCATGGTTACCCTCTTTCACTTCCAAAGTGTGACAGCCCTAAATTGACCCTAGTCGGAAAGTGGTTTTGGGACCACTAAACCGAGTCATAAAAATAATTAACTGTCATAGTTGATGCTCATTATATGTACATATGCATGTGTGAAAATTTCATGGTTGAATTTTGTAAATTGTAGGTGAATTTTTATCAAATTGGACTTATGTGAGAAAATTTAGAAATGTGCTAGGCAAATGTAGGATGGCCTATAAGTGCATGTTGTGAAAAAGGTGGGTTTGCATGTCAATTTACCCAAATGTAAGCATGATGGCCGGCCATACTATGGGTGGGAAACATGTTGCAAACATGTTTAGTTAGTGGGTATGTAGGAAAAATAAAATAAGAAATATGGGTAATAAAGAAAAAAAAAGAGAATGGTGTGAGTGTACCCCCATTGCCGTGAGTTGAGGGAGAGAAGAAAGAAAAAAATGTTCATCATTTTCTTTCACTTCTTGTGGCATGAAAATGAGGGAGTTTGAATGCTTAATAAGGAGGGAAGAAGGAGAGCTCATGTTTTCTTTCTTTTGCAATTGTCGTAACTAGAGGAAGAAGAGGAAGCAAGATTCGCCAAAGTGGTCCTTTAGATCAAGGTATGTTCAATGATATTTTTTGAAGTTTACACAACCTTTGGGTGATGAGTTTAAATTCTATCTATCCCAAGGTTGGATTTGGGGTTGTCGGAGAGTTGGGATTTGACAAAGAAGCTTAAAATTTTAGTTGATACCTTGATGCTATTAACATGTTAGTTATATGGATGTGTTAAGTTGCTTGTTATGTTAGCATGAAAGTTGAAGTTGTTAGGTCATTTTGTTGGAGGTGCCGAATTTAGGACTAAAAAGAGAATGAGTATTCGGCTAACATAGTTGAAAGGGGATGTTGCCGATTTTTAGATTTAGGTTTTGGGAGTGGCTATAATGGGCATTAAGATGTAGAACTTAAGAAACGTAGTTATATGTGAATTTACATGATAATACAAATAGATGTGAAAATATATGCTAGATTAGGAAAAAAAAATTGATTAAGTGTTCATGAGATGAAATTAGGTGATTAAAAGATGTTATAGTTGACATTGTATATATATACATACATTCGGCCATCTCATTGAGTTTGAAGGTGGTGTTAAATCTAATTGTGATGCCCATTTGGAAGTGTATATATATATGTATAGATATATGTAAGTATGCCCGTTCGTGATGTTACCTTTAATCATGTGTATAATCGACTAAATGGGTAACTAGTGAGGATGGTTGCCGAATATACAAACATACATATGCATGTGTAATTGAATTATGAATGTTTAGCAAGATGGTTAAACTAGTTAATTCATTGATTAAGCTCAAGGAGTTAAAGAAGGAGAATCAAGCAAGGGAAAGACGAAGGTCATCAAGTAGCCGACTTGGAACTATTTTACCCAACACAAGGTAAGTCACTAAGCACATATTTTGTATTGATTTAAATAGACATGATGTCTATGTAATTATGCCGAAAGGAATGATAAATTTATATACATGTATGTATGTGGTGATGAAAGTATTGAATAAAAAGAAAAGTGGTGAGATGTATTGAGTTGTTAATTCGGCACTAAGTGTGCGGGTATAAACAATCGTGATCATGAGAATGGCACTAAGTGTGCGGGTTTAAATTTTGTACAGCACTAAGTGTGCGAGTTTGATCATATAGCACTAAGTGTGCGAGTTGATTATATAGCACTAAGTGTGCGGAATCACTATTGACACTGAGTGTGCGACATTATTGAGTCGATCACGGACAGCGGATCGGGTAAGCACCTTGAGTTCATGGCTAATAGGCGCTATGTTTATATTTGGAGTTGAGCTTGGTAAGTTTTGAACCTATGTGACAATTTTAACTGAAGTCACGTACATGAGAATTATCGCGGAATAAGTGAAAAGGCTATTTAGTTGTATGATTGTAAGGAAAACAAAAATGATGTATAAAAACGCTTCGAATATCCTATTGATTAGTATATGGAATGTGAATGTGAATGTGTAACTTGGTGTGAGATTGAACCGAAAGGTCTAAGGAACTATGGTATAGTTCGGTTTGGAGGAAGTAATTAGCATCGTTCCATTTTGTTTTCCTCTTATGATAATGTTATTAATGGATGGTAGTGCATTGCTTATGACTTACTGAGTTACGTACTCATTTGGTGCTTATTGTTGCTTATTTAGGTTCTTGATCCGTTTTGCGTGCTTGGGACCGTCGTCGAAGTCATCACACCGGCTAACAACTTTTGGTATTTTCTTCGTAGTTGGTCTTGGAGTACATTTCGGCATGTATAGGCTATTATGTTTTGTTTGAACTTGGTATGTAAAATTTTGAATAGCCATGCGAAAATGGCTTATAAATGTTTTGAGCATAATGTTATAATCATTCGGTATGTATATGCTCATTAAGAGGCACGGAAATGTTTGGCAACGATCAGCCATTAGAATGGTTCATCATGATTATATTTTGGACTATATATGAAAAAGGGGTGGTTGAATCATAGAAACTATGTGTTAGAGAAAGTCTACCCTAGAAATAGATGCTGGCAGCAACAGTGACGTGGATGTGAAAAATCACTAAAAATAGTAGGAATGGAATTAAATAGTTAATAAATTATGTAAATGAACCTTGATTAATCCATTTTCATATGGAAGAAACGAAACGGTCATATGAGTTGTATGTTAAAAGATATTTGGGTTTTCGTGAAACAGGACCAGAACGGTTTCTGGATTCCCTGTTCCGACTTTGAAAATTCATTATAAATTACACAGAGATAATTAGGGGTCATACCATATATGTATAAATTCCTATTTGAGTCTAGTTTCTATAGAAACAAATGACATCAGTATTGAAGCCCTGCACAGGGAGTTATTCAAGTTGTAACGCACGAAGGTCAGTGTAGTCGACCCCTGTAACATAGGAGACTTTAACTAATAAACTGTACTAATTGGCTTGCCCAAAAATTCTAGAAAAAAAGCTGTAGATGGACATATGAGTCTAGTTTCAGGGAAAAATTACGAAACTGATTTTTGAGTTGTAAAACTCAAGTTATGATTTTTGAAGCGACTAGTACATAGATTGGCAGCTTGTCTGGGAAATTCTCAATAAGTGGTTTGAAGTCTGTTAACACCTCGTGTTCGACTCCGGCGACGGTCTCGGGTTCGGGGTGTTACAATTTCATTGGTATCAGAGCTATGGTTTAGTCGGTTCTAGGACTACCATAGCACGTATGAGTCTAGCTATACATGCCTTAATGTTAATGTTTAAATGTGTGATGACTTCTGACGGTTAAAATTATTGTTTTGATTAGTAAATGGATCCGGTGTAGAGAACCTTGGCGGATGACGTTGAAAGTGTAGCGGCTGCTCCTGCACAAGGGACGCCGCCTGTTGAACCTCAGTCATCTGCGAATAATCAGGGTGAGGGGGCTAGACAAGCCTTCTTTACCATGATGAACGAGTGGGTCGCGCAATATGCCCGAACCAATCCGGTACATCCAACACTTCCCGAATTTGAATAATCCACCCAAGAACCCGTAATGCCATCGATTCTCGATCCTGTGAGGCTGAGTAAGCCACCAGAGACTTGATTAGGAAGCGGGGCTGAGGAGTTTAAGACCATAGTTACTGATGATGCCGAAAGGGTCGAGTTCTGGCTTGATAACACCATTCGGTGTCGATGAACTGTCATGCACACCGATGAATGTCTAAAGTGTGCTATATCCTTGTTGCGAGACTCACTTACTATTGGTGGAGGACTTTGATTTCCATAGTCCCGAACGAACGAGTTACTTGGGATTTCTTTCAAATAGAATTTCAAAGAAATATATTAGTCAACAGTTCATCGATCAAAAGCGTAAGGAATTCTTGGAACTCAAGCAAGGCCGTGTGACAGTTTCTGAATACGAACATGAGTTCGTAAGACTCAGTCGGTATGCCCGGGAGTGTGTGGCTGATGAGGTTGCTATGTGCAAGAGATTTGAGGAAGGATTGAATGAAGATTTAAAGCTACTAGTGGGTATTTTGGAGATAAAAGAATTCGTAACACTAGTTGAACGAGCCTGCAAGGCGGAGGAACTTGGAAAGGAGAAGAAGAAGGCTGAATTTGAAGCTAGAGACTATCGCAAAAGATTGACGGGTAAAGCTCCGTTCTCGGCTGTAAAGAAGTTCAGGGAGGACACTAATAAATCGAGGACGACTGCGGGAATTTCCATTAGAGCACGACCATCGACGGACTCCCAAGCTACTTCGGTAGCTAGTGTGGGCAATAACCGTCAAGAGAAACCTGAATGCCCCTAATGTGGGAGAAGACACATAGGTGAATGTTGGGGTAAGTCTACCAGCAGGGCCTGTTACGGATGCGGTTCGAAGGACCACTTCATTAGAGATTGCACGGAGCTTGATGAGAAGAATAGGATACAAGGTGCAAGGCCTAGTGGGATGACAGCTAGAGGTAGACCACCAAGAATTTCAGGAGGTAGGGGTGGTAGTCAGAGAGGGGCCACTGATACGGCTGTTCGATCTGAGACCCGTACTCCTGCTAGGGCATACGCCATCCGTGCACGAGAGGAAGCATCCTCCCCTGATGTTATCACTGGTACTTTCACTCTCTTTGATACTAATGTAATTGCTTTGATTGACCCTGGTTCTACTCATTCTTATATATGCGAAACCTTAGCATCGTATTCGCTTTGAAAATATGGCGACACTACCTATTTGGGGAGAAGTGCCATGTGTATTCGGATCACAAAAGTCTCAAATATTTGATGACTCAAAGAGACTTAAATCTGAGACAAAGACGTTGGCTTGAGTTGTTGAAAGATTATGAGCTGGTCATTGATTATCACCCGGGAAAGGCTAATGTGGTTGCGGACGTCTTAAGCCGGAAATCACTGTTTGCTTTACGAGCAATGAATGTACACTTGTCTATCCTACCCGACAATGTGTTAATAGCCGAATTAAAGGCCAAACCATTATTGACTCATCAAATTCGCGAAGCTCGAAAGTTGACGATGAGTTGGTTGCAAAAGCGGGCCGAGTGTGTTCGAACAAGGAATCGGAGTTTCAAATTGATGATGACGATTGTTTGAGGTTCGAAATCGTTTGTGTGTTCCAAGAAATTCGAACTCATTTCGATGATTACGAGCGAAGCTCATTGTAGCCGAATTTCAATTCACCCGGGGAGTACGAAGATGTATAACGATTTGAAATGTCGGTTTTGGTGGCATGGTATGAAACGAGACATCTCCAACTTTGTTTCGAGATGTTTAATATGTCAACAAGTGAAAGCGGAACATCAAGTGCCTTTAGGGTTACTTCAACCGATCATGATACCCGAGTGGAAATGGGATTGAGTCACAATGGACTTTGTGTCCGGGCTGCCATTGTCAGCTAGTAAGAAGGATGCCATTTGGGTTGTTGTTGATAGACTGACTAAGTCGGCTCACTTTATCCCTGTATGTCGTATTTTCATTGGATAAACTAGCTGAATTGTACGTTTCTCAAATTGTGAGATTACACGGGTACCGATTTACATTGTGTCGGATAGAGATCCGAGGTTCACCTCGCGATTTTGGAAGAAATTGCAAGAAGCTTTGGGTACCAAGTTGCATTTCAAAGACCGCCTTTCACCCCCAAACCGATGGTCAATCCGAGCGAATAATTCAGATACTTGAGGATATGTTGAGATGTTGCATCCTCGAGTTCGATGGTTCATGGGACGATATTTACCTTTGATTGAATTCGCCACAACAATAGTTTTCAATCAAGTATTAAGATGGCGCCTTACGAGGCCTTATGCGGGCGTAAATGCCGTACGCCATTGTTTTGGACCGAGCTCGGTGAGAGCAAAATTTTCGAGTGGATTTGATTAAAGATGCTGAATGAAGTAAGAGTAATCCGTGAAAATCAAGATAGCCTCCGATCGTCGAAGTCGTCGTCGCGGATTTAAAACGAAGAGATATTGAGTATCAGGTGGGGGACAAAGTGTTTCTTAAGGTATCGCATTGGAAAAAGATACTCAGATTTGGCTGTAAGGGCAAATTGAGTCCGAGATTCATTGGGCCGTATGAGATCTCCGAACAAGTTGGCCCAGTAGCATATAGGTTGCTTTTACCCCCTGAACTCGAAAGGATCCACAACGTTTTCCATGTTTCGATGCTTCGACGTTACCGATCCGATCCTTCGCATGTAATAAACCCCTCCGAGATTGAAATTCAAGCCAATATGAGTTATGAAGAAGAACCGATCCGTATTCTAGCTCGTGAAGTGAAAGAGTTGCGAAACAAAAGGGTTCCGTTAGTGAAAGTGTTATGGCTCAAACACGGAATGGAAGAAGCTACTTGGGAACCTGAGAACTCTATGAAAGAACGATACCCAAACCTATTTACCGGTAAGATTTTCGGGGACGAAAATTTCTTAAGTGGGGGAGAGTTGTGACAGCCCTAAATTGACCCTAGTCGGAAAGTGGTTTTGGGACCACTAAACCGAGTCATAAAAATAATTAACTGTCATAGTTGATGCTCATTATATGTACATATGCATGTGTGAAAATTTCATGGTTGAATTTTGTAAATTGTAGGTGAATTTTTATCAAATAGGACTTATGTGAGAAAATTTAGAAATGTGCTAGGCAAATGTAGGATGGCCTATAAGTGCATGTTGTGAAAAAGGTGGGTTTGCATGTCAATTTACCCAAATGTAAGCATGATGGCCGGTCATACTATGGGTGGGAAACATGTTGCAAACATGTTTAGTTAGTGGGTATGTAGGAAAAAATAAAATAAGAAATATGGGTAATAAAGAAAAAAAAAAGAGAATGGTGTGAGTGTACCCCCCATTGCCGTGAGTTGAGGGAGAGAAGAAAGAAAAAAATGTTCATCATTTTCTTTCACTTCTTGTGGCATGAAAATGAGGGAGTTTGAATGCTTAATAAGGAGGGAAGAAGGAGAGCTCATGTTTTCTTTCTTTTGCAATTGTCGTAACTAGAGGAAGAAAAGGAAGCAAGATTCGGCCAAAGTGGTCCTGTAGATCAAGGTATGTTCAATGATATTTTTTGGAAGTTTACACAACCTTTGGGTGATGAGTTTAAATTCTATCTATCCCAAGGTTGGATTTGGGGTTGTCGGAGAGTTGGGATTTGACAAAGAAGCTTAAAAATTTTAGTTGATACCTTGATGCTATTAACATGTTAGTTATATGGATGTGTTAAGTTGCTTGTTATGTTAGCATGAAAGTTGAAGTTGTTAGGTCATTTTGTTGGAGGTGCCGAATTTAGGACTAAAAAGAGAATGAGTATTCGGCTAACATAGTTGAAAGGGGATGTTGCCGATTTTTAGATTTAGGTTTTGGGAGTGGCTATAACGGGCATTAAGATGTAGAACTTAAGAAACGTAGTTATATGTGAATTTACATGATAATACAAATAGATGTGAAAATATATGCTAGATTAGGAAAAAAAAAATTGATTAAGTGTTCATGAGATGAAATTAGGTGATTAAAAGATGTTATAGTTGACATTGTATATATATACATACATTCGGCCATCTCATTGAGTTTGAAGGTGGTGTTAAATCTAATTGTGATGCCCATTTGGAAGTGTATATATATATATGTATAGATATATGTAAGTATGCCCGTTCGTGATGTTACCTTTAATCATGTGTATAATCGACTAAATGGGTAACTAGTGAGGATGGTTGTCGAATATACAAACATACATATGCATGTGTAATTGAATTATGAATGTTTAGCAAGATGGTTAAACTAGTTAATTCATTGATTAAGCTTAAGGAGTTAAAGAAGGAGAATCAAGCAAGGGAAAGACGAAGGTCATCGAGTAGCCGACTTGGAACTATTTTACCCAACACAAGGTAAGTCACTAAGCACATATTTTGTATTGATTTAAATAGACATGATGTCTATGTAATTATGCCGAAAGGAATGATAAATTTATGTACATGTATGTATGTGGTGATGAAAGTATTGAATAAAAAGAAAAGTGGTGAGATGTATTGAGTTGTTAATTTCGGCACTAAGTGTGTGGGTATAAACAATCGTGATCATGAGAATGGCACTAAGTGTGCGGGTTTAAAATTTGTACAGCACTAAGTGTGCGAGTTTGATCATATAGCACTAAGTGTGCGAGTTGATTATATAGCACTAAGTGTGCAGAATCACTATTGACACTGAGTGTGCGACATTATTGAGTCGATCACGGACAGCGGATCGGGTAAGCATCTTGAGTTCATGGCTAATAGGCGCTATGTTTATATTTGGAGTTGAGCTTGGTAAGTTTTGAACCTATGTGACAATTTTAACTGAAGTCACGTACATGAGAATTATCGCGAATAAGTGAAAAGGCTATTTAGTTGTATGATTGTAAGGAAAACAAAATGTGTATAAAACGCTTGAATATCCTATTGATTAGTATATGGAATGTGAATGTGAATGTGTAACTTGGTGTGAGATTGAACCGAAGGTCTAAGGAACTATGGTATAGTTCGGTTTGGAGGAAGTAATTAGCATCGTTCCATTTTGTTTTCCTCTTATGATAATGTTATTAATGGATGGTAGTGCATTGCTTATGACTTACTGAGTTACGTACTCATTTGGTGCTTATTGTTGCTTATTTAGGTTCTTGATCCATTTTGCGTGCTTGGGACCGTCGTCGAAGTCATCACACCGGCTAACAACCTTTGGTAATTTCTTCGTAGTTGGTCTTGGACTACATTTTGGCATGTATAGGCTATTATGTTTTGTTTGAACTTGGTATGTAAAATTTTGAATAGCCATGCGAAAATGGCTTATAAATGTTTTGAGCATAATGTTATAATCATTCGGTATGTATATGCTCATTAAGAGGCACGGAAATGTTTGGCAACAATCAGCCATTAGAATGGTTCATCATGATTATATTTTGGACTATATATGAAAAAGGGGTGGTTGAATCATAGAAACTATGTGTTAGAGAAAGTCTACCCTAGAAATAGATGCTGGCAGCAACAGTGACATGGATGTAAAAAATCACTAAAAATAGTAGGAATGGAATTAAATAGTTAATAAATTATGTAAATGAACCTTGATGAATCCATTTTCATATGGAAGAAACGAAATGGTCATATGAGTTGTATGTTAAAAGATATTTTGGTTTTCGTGAAACAGGGGCAGAATGGTTTCTGGATTCCCTGTTCCGACTTTGAAAATTCATTATAAATTAACCAGAGATAATTAGGGGTCATACCATATATGTATAAATTCATATTTGAGTCTAGTTTCTATAGAAACAAACGACATCAGTATTGAAGCCCTTCACAGGGAGTTATTTGAGTTGTAACGCACGAAGGTCAGTGTAGTCGACCCCTGTAACATGGAGACTTTAACTAATAAACTGTACTAATTGGCTTGACCAAAAATTCTAGAAAAAAATCTGTAGATGGACATATGAGTCTAGTTTCAGGGAAAAATTACAAAACTGATTTTCAAGTTGTAAAACTCAAGTTATGATTTTTGAAGCGACTAGTACACAGATTGGCAGCTTGTCTGGGAAATTCTCAATAAGTGGTTTGAAGTCTGTTAACACCTCGTGTTCGACTCCGGCGACGGTCTCGGGTTCGGGGTGTTACACAAAGTGGTACTTTCACTGGCTGCAAAAGTCTGGAAGGTAATTGATGTTCAGCTTTCACTTTCTGACAAGTCAGACATTTTCCCACAACTTTTGTTACCTCTCGCTTCAATCCAGGCCACCAATACAACTCCTTTAAGTCACGATACATTTTACTCCTTCCAGGATGCATAGCACACAGACCTCCATGAGCTTCTTTCAGAATTGCTTGCCTCAAGTCAGAGTCCTTTGGAATACAAACTCTACGTCAGTAACACAGAACTCCCTCACTGTTCAGTCTGAACTCAAAAGTATCTCCATTCTTAACCTACCGAAATCGAGAAACCAGGGACTCATCCCTCGATCGCTTTTCCTTAATCTCATCCACCTGTGTCGGCCTAACTTGCGCTTACGCTAACAGACTACCGTCGTCATACAGACTCAAACGAGCAAACATGGCTCTCAGATCAGATACAGTTCTACGACTTAGGGCATCAGCCACCACATTAGCTTTGCCTGGGTGATACTCAATCACGCAGTCATAATCTTTAAGCAACTCTATCCATCTCCGCTGCCTAAGGTTCAGCTCTTTCTGAGTCAGCAAGTACTTAAGACTCTTATGATCTGTTTATATAATACACCTTTTTCTATACAGGTAATGTTTCCAAATCTTAAGCGCAAAGATTACCGATGCCAACTCCAGATCATGAGTAGGATAGTTAACTTCATGTGGTTTAAGCTGTCGCGATGCATAAGCAACCACTTTACCCTCTTGCATCAGCACATAGCCCAACCCTACATGTGATGCATCACTGCATACGGTAAAATCTTTTCTAGACTCTGGCTGAATCAGTACAGGTGCCTCGGTCAGAACTTTTTTCAGCTTCTCAAAAGATTTCTGTTGCTTCTCAGTCCAAACAAACGGTTCTCCCTTCCTTATAAGCTTTGTCAAAGGCGCTGCCATCACAGAAAATCCATCCACAAACCTTCTATAGTACCCATCTAAACCCAGAAAACTTTAAATTTTTGACACTAACCTCGGTGGCTTCCATTCCAGAATCACTTCAATCTTTTGAGGGTCCACTTTGATCCCTTCAGGAGACGCAACATGCCTCAAGAAAGTTACCTCTCTCAACCAGAACTCACACTTACTGAATTTCGCATAAAGCTCCTTCTCCCTCAGCACTTGCAGCACAATACGAAGATACTCATCATGCTTCTCCTCAGTTTCAGAATAAACCAGAATATCATCGATAAAGATAACCACGAATAGATCCAAGTATGGCTGGAACACTCAATTCATCAGATCCATAAATGCTGCAGGTGCATTCGTCAACCCAAATGGCATAACCAAGAACTCATAGTGACCATACCGAGTTTTGAATGCCGTCTTTTGAATATCCACCTCCTTAACCCTCAACTGATGATACCCACATCGAAGGCCAATCTTTGAAAATACTGAAGCTCCTCTAAGTTGGTCGAATAAATCATCGATTCTCGGCAGTGGGTACTTGTTCTTAATCGTCAGTTTGTTCAACTGTCGATAATCGATGGACATCCGTATTGACCCATCTTTCTTCTTTACGAACAACACTGCTGCTCCCCACAGAGACACACTTGGTCTAATGAAGCCTCTATCCAATAACTCTTGAATTTTGGCTTTCAGCTCCACCAACTCCTTCGGTGCCATCCTATAAGGTGCAATGAACACCAGTGTCATTCCAGGCAACAAGTCAATTCCAAACTCAACCTCTCAGTTTGGGGGAAAACCCGGAAGCTCCTCTGGAAAAACATCTTAAAAATCCTTGACGGTTCTAACTTTATCCACTGTCAGATCCTCAGTTTTCGATTGGCTTACAAATGCCAAAGAAGCCTCACATCCCTTTTGAATCCACTTCTCGGCTCTCAATGTCGACACCACATTAGACAGATAATCCCTATGCTCGCCTATCACCAAAACCTCCTCATCCTTTATGGTCTTTAACATTATTCGCTTAGCAGCACAATCCAGAGTAGCCCTATGCTTAACAAGGCAATCCATTCCCAAAATGAGATCGAATTCGTCGAAAGGTAGCTCTATCAGATCTCCAGAGAAAACTTTTCCTTGAGTTTCTATAGGCACATCTCTATACAATTTATCTACCCTAACCGAATGAACCAAAAGACTTAGTATAGATACCCCAATCACGGTCTCCTCAGAGTGCACACCCAGCGACTCAGATATAGCACATGCAACATATGAATGGGTAGATCCAACATCTATCAACGCAGTGTATGGCATACTGGAAATCAGAAACGTACCAATTATGACGTCAGGTGCATCACCCTCTTCTCGGTGACAAGCTACATACACCAACTCCGGCTGACGAGCCTCAGCAAATCCAGCACCCCTGCCATGCGCTCCTTTTCCTCGACTGTTTCCATTACCACCTCTGCCTTGCCCACGTCCTCTCGAAAACTATGGTCTACCCCTCACTGGTTGAGCGACCCTCTGCTCTAAAACTTGAACTTGATCTGGTTTCTGGGGACAATCCTTAACCTTATGCTCCATAGATCCGTATCAGAAACAAGCACCAGAACGTTTTCGACACTCGCTCATATGCATCTTCCCACAATTCCTACAACCCTGCAGTTTAACAAAGATTCATCCAGATCGCTTTCGGCGGCTCCATTACCCTTGCTCTCTTAACATTCCTGTTCATACCACCTAAAAGTCCTGAATCTCTCCTAAAATAGTTCTGATCTTTCTGACGATTCTGTCTTTCTGTATGCTTCACTTCCTCAGCTATCTTAGCTTTCTCCACTAAAGCAATGGGTTACGCTCCCTCTGCGGAGTAATCAGCACCCTAAGTTCATCTCTCGCACCATCCTCGGCGTACACTACACTCATACTCAGAGCGACAATCCCGTAGCATACCGGCTCGATCTCGAAACTCGACTCATACTCAGCCACTGACTTACTCCCTTAGACCAGGTTCAGAAATTCTTTCTGGAGAGCGTCCACGTAACTAGCCCCAACATACTTTCCTTTGAAGGCTGTCTTAAACAGCTCCCAAGTCACACTGTCAGCAGGAGTTCCATCTCTCACCGTGAGCCACCATTGATAAGCCTCATCCCTGAGTAACGATATAGCTCCCTTCAGCTTCTGCTCCACAGAGTAGTCCAGATCATCCATAATCCGCTTTGTGGCTTCTAACCAATACTCAGCCATATTCGGAGCTACACCAGATACGCCCCTAAATATCTCTACTCCATTGGCCTGGAGCCGCTCAGAAATAGACCCCCGAATTCCGTTTCCCGTACTTGCCCTAACAACCCTTTCCAAAACTCGGAGCATTGCCTAGGACAGAGCATCGTCACCGGCACCTCGATCACGAGACTCTACCTCCGTTGCCGGTGGTACCGGTGTATCTGCTGCCGGCACATGTCCTGAAGACGAAGATTCAGCCTGAGCATTACCTCGGCCACGTCCACGGCCTCTTCCACGAGCTGCTCGTGTACTCATTTCGTATTATCTGATTAAGAATTTTATGAATCAGTTTAATATTTTAATGTTTATTATAGATGTCTTATAAATAACAGAAATTCAGAGTTTGAGTTTGTTTCCTTTTGCAGTAGCCTAGCTACAGTCTCAGTCTACTTATTAGAGTTTCTATAGTTCCATTGTTATCCTAACTAAAGTACCATGATAAGGTTTTGTACAAGCATATAACAGATATTTCAGAAACAATCAGAAACAATCAGAAAGACTCAGAAAACTTACAGACTTGGGCCGGAGATTCGGTGTGCCACCTTAAAAAAAACCTAATTTTATAAAACTGATTTTGATCTTTAAAATCATCTATTTGTAAAGAGAAAATATTGGAAACATTCTCGAAAACAATTTATAATCAAGTTCCAAAAAAAAAATGATTTTCGAAAACCTTTATTCAGTGTTTCTTTACAAACTCCCGTTTTTAGACCCGTTCCATAGCTGAGTTGTTGCAACTTGGCTCTGATACCACTAAATGTCACACCCCAAGCCCAGCCCAGACTTTATGGCCAGATCTGACGTGTCACATGGACTTACGACTTAGTATGCATTCGTTGGTTTAAGTGATTGGGGTGGTCTTTGTAAAAACAACGATTGAATGAAAAGCCGGTTTATCAATCTTTAGGCTATCCATTTGTTGTGCTTGTTGAGTCTTGAAAATGTTCATTAATTTTGAAAACCCACGCAGCCTAATACTAGCAGTTTCGTCATAGTATAAATATAATCAGAAAATAAAACCATAGCGGAAAAAAAGAAATTTAAATAGCGGCCTTACTACAACTTAAAACCCAAAATTAAATCAGAATATAAAAATAATAAAAATAAACTAACTTAGAAAAACTAACTTTGCAGATGATGTGGCCACACCGAATCCCTCACAGCTCCAATCCCACTATGGTTGGGGATTTCCTGCAAAGATGAAAATAAAGGGTGAGTTCGATAAACTCAGTGTGTAACATAACCCAACCATAGCCCAAAACAGATCAAACCTTAGAGTCAGAATTATCTGGGCCTTGGCCCAGTACAGAAATTAGAATAAAACCCATAGGCCCATAGCAGATACAGAACAAATATATCATGAATACAGAAATCACAACCCAGAGACATCCATAACACCCCCGTACCAGCCTTACACCATGTGGGGAGACTACTCGACCCACCCAACTGCTACACACTACAGAAATTATAGCGAGGCTGCCAGATTTTGTGACGAAGTCACCAGATACAGATATTGTGGCTAGGCCACCAGAATAGATATATATATATATATATATATATGTGTGGCGAAGCCACCAGATTGCAGGGAGGCTGCCAGATATTGTGATGAAGTCACCAGAACAGATATATGTGGCGAGGCCACCAGATTGCAGCGAGGATGCCAGAACAATACCTCCATCAATATAAACCCATGTCCCATGCAACATAAATAATATGTCATGGCATACGTATACGTATACAGAAACAGAACATCATGCTTTTCCGAAAAAAATAACCCAGGGGGTAAAATCGTGATTTTGCATGCATAAAGGTATTTCAGTAATTATTACCTATTGCTAAGGTTTCATGCTTATTCTAACGTTTACCAAGTAATTAGAAGTACTTACCTCATCTTTTTACCAAAGTGGGCCCATTGGCCTATTGGCCCATTTTCAGCCCATTAAGCCCAAAAATATCGTTGTGCATGAAAATGCACACTCTACACTCTAATCATCCAAATGCACCATATTCATTAACAACTGTCTCACGAGCACTCGCACGCTCGCAAGTTCATAAAATACCAACGTTTTGGTATCTCGGCTTTTACCGATTCAGTCTAAGGGAGGGTGTCGTTTACACACCTGGTTGATGACGATTGATGACAATATCTCCCACTCGATAATCCTACAATCTATCACTAACACATTAGACTTACGAATTACGATAACTAACATAAATCCACGTCAACTAACCCAATCATCACACAAGTTAGTCATGTACGTACGAGGGGTAAAATAGTCATCTTACCCTCTAGGGGTATTTTAGTAATTCTACAACTTATCCACTTGGGCCTACGGACCCATTGGGACAACATGGCCCATTTCAACCCATCGCAGCCCGAAATAGCCGTCCTACTACTAGAGTAATGAGAAATACACACCTATTAGGAGACTGCAGTTAATCTGCACTCCAAACACTCTTAGCTAACGCCCAACTCAAACGAGCACGTCACAAAGCGAAAGGGATCAGCCAAGAAGGGTATGCCTACTCTCCTCATGGTTTGCTCTATTTAAAGCCAGCTCTCCATCTACTCTTATGTTAGCTTCCCGATGTGGGATCCCTGCATCACCAGAGTTTAAAACCAACACCAACTCTTGCCGTTCCAACATAGCAAAATAATCAACCTTTGCATGCCAAGGGATTCGAACCAAAGTCCTCTCACATGCCAACTCACGCCACCACCACTAGGCCATCAACTCATTTGTGTCATAAATCCAACACATTAAACTTTAAAGCGCACCTACTTGCTTCCAGATTTATTGAAAAGAAAAACCAAAATATATTGCAAGAGCCAAGACTTCAACCTTGGACCCCTTGCTTCTTCTATGGCGTCACTTCCTTGTCCCCTAAGTGGCGCTACCTTGCCACTACACCACACACTCCTTTTTGTGTCATCTTTTACCCCTTTACTCTTAAAAGCCCAAACACCAATTGCATCACCTGTTCATAAAATTAAAATTCCGAAGACTACCACGGATTTAACTTAAGTTTGGGCCTTCCAAAGGCCCACTAACCTACTAAAATATATATATTAACCAACCAGAACACACACAAATTTTAAAAATTACAGAAACACAGAAAACCCAAAAATTAGGGCGTTACACAGAAACTCATTTCTAGAATACCGAGACAGCAGGTAAGAATCAACAAGCGTGAATCCAAGGGCTCGAAACTCAGATAGGCCAACTTGCCAAACTGATTTCTGAACGACCACTAGATAGTTTGAGCAAATCAATACAATTACCATTCAAAATAAGGAAGGGTTAGTTGCACCTGAACCAGAACCGAGGCAAGAAACTATGGTAAGTAAAGGTAAGGGTGAGGTGGACCAAAATGACCAGAAACCAATAAGTAAAGAATACAAACCTCGTGTGCCATACCCAAACGCGATAAGGAAAGACCGCACAGAAGAACAATTCGGTAAATTCCTTAAATTATTAAAAAAGTTACATATTAACTTACCATTTATTGAAGCTCTTTCACAGATGCCAAATGCAGTCAAATTCTTAAAGGAGCTTTTAACAAATAAACGAAAGTTGGATGATGTGTTGCTTGTGGAGTTGAATGCAGTTTGCTCAGCCATTCTACAGAATAAGCTATCTAACAAATTGAAAGACCCAGGAAGTTTTACGATTCCTTGTTTAATTGGTAGTTTAGATGTTCATAATGCATTGACTGACTTAGGGGCAAGCATTAATGTTATACCTTATAAAATTTTTAAACAGCTAGGTCTTGGGAAACCCAAACAAACTAGGATGAGTATTCAATTGGCTAATAAAACCATTAGATTTCCTAGGGGTATCATTGAAGATGTTCTTGTTAAGATCGATAAATTTATATACCCAGTAGACTTTGTTGTTCTAGACATAGAAGAGGATAGTAACACACTTTTGATTTTAGGACGACCCTTTTTAGCAACTGCTAGAACAATAATTGATGTTGGCACAGGTGAACTCACACTTCGTGTAGGAGACGAAACAATCACCCTTCAAGCCCGTAATTCCAGTAACACATTGAAAATTGAAGGTGGTTGTATAAATCATTCTACTAAAACTGACCAAGCGGTGCAACCTACTTTACAGGAAATAAGTTCGAAGAACCTACACGAGCCATGTTCAAACAAAGGACCTATCTATAAAAAACGAAGGCTACAAATCGAGGAGTTAAATGAATGGTGGACACAGAAATCGAGAACACCTGATAAAATGAAATCGAGCCAGGACGAGCTCAATGTCACACCAAATCAACTTAAGGTAGGAGACAAGATACTACTAGATGTAGTAGATCCTCGCATTGCCACTTCTGAACCTAATGAAGAAATTCCTCTTACGGTACTCAGTATTTTCCCATATGTTACAGTCAAAGTAATTCATCCCAAATTCGCACTTTTAAGGTAAACAATACTCTTTTTAAACCTTATGTTGACAAAGTTGATAGCAGGGATGAGGAGTGTAACTCCTTGCACCACCTTGACCATGCAGAAGGTAGAGTCGAGCTTAGACTATAAACAAGCAGTTCTCGGGAGGCACCCCGAGCACTAACGATGTTAACTTCTTTAAATTTTAGTCTTTAACATTTAATTCACTAACTGAGTCACTAAACATAGGATTTCCAGAACCACATGGCTAGGCACACCAGCGTGCCGTAAGCTGTGCACATACCACAGAAGGCAACATGGCCGTACGATATGGCCGTATGAAAACAGAGCAAAAATGTTTCCCCAACATGGGATCGAATAAGTTTCCATTACCGTGCGACATGACCGTGGGCAATCCTGCCACATTAACATGGGCGTGCGACACGACCGTGCCCACCGATCGTGGTCGATCCTATCAAATTAACAAGGGCGTGCGCCTGTATACATGGGCGTGGGAAAAGCAAACGAAGATTGACACGACCATGCAACATGGTCGTGTACACCAATGCGCCCAATTTCAAAAACCACAAAATGCACGGACTAAATTGAGGGCACACGGGCGTGACCCACAGCCGTGTGCCCCAATTTCTCTATAAACACCTATTATTTATCTTATTTTTATCTTTATATTTTGAAATTACTTTTTATTTCCCTTGAATACTATTTTATCTTGAGTTTTTATGATTTTTATTTTTGGTTATTTCATTACGAGTAATTATGCTTCTATCTATTCTCTAAAAAGTTCCTGATTCTACCACAGTTATAAAGAGCTCCAAAGCTCATCATCGCATAGGAACTAAAAACTCTACTGGGAAAGGACTTATAGACTAATGAACCTCTACCACCACCGGAATATCCTCCTCCACTCTTACGCTGATTATTCTCCATAATTCCAATTCAATGAGTTCATTCATCATTTAGGAAGTTTCACTTCTCTCCCTATCTTATGATTATATATCTATTTTTTTCAATATATCTATCTTTGTACATTGAGGGCAATGTACATCTTAAGTGTGGGGGAGTCTTCTATATCATCATTAGAAATCCCTGAATTTTGTCTTTTTCTCATGTGAATCACTCATATCACTATTAGAATAAATTTTAATTAATTTATGATTTTTATTGATATATCTTGAATTAAAACATAGGCATTTATACATTGATTGTTTAAACTTTAAGACATTAGGTAATCAAGCATGATAAGTTGATTTTTGAAGAATTAAAAACTTTTAGGTTGTTTCCCTAAGTTTAGGTATTATCTTGAGTTGAAAGCCACAAGTTTAAACATCAAAAAGACATAATTTTTGTGAGATCTTGAGCCTTTAGAGCATATTTTATTTCTTTCATGCTCACTTTTATTATGAGTGCGTCAGTATTGATTTGTTATTCTAGAACTTGTTTGATTATGCATGTCATGACCACACCATTTGATTTGATATGTCGAGATGATAAAGGCACTTAGGTTTAACCCACTCACTCCACAAAAGCCTACCTTCATAATTAACCCTTAGTGAACCCATTTGAACCTAACAAGCCACTAATTGATTTACCCTCAATATTAACCCATAAGCCATTATTGTTGAAATCCCCTAATTTGATCCCTATTTTTGTCGAGATTTGATTTGAACTAATTGCTTAGCTATGTTTTGTTTCTTTATCTATTTGATTTGTTCTTAAAGAAAAAAAAAAACAACAACAACAATACTTATATACATATTAGTAGTAATTCGTCATTTTTGAGCTTGACTGTTAATTCCATATTCTGAGAAGAAGCTCACTTGTATTCAACTGATAACTAGTCATTTTTTTTAGCTAGGCAATTTTTCAATACAATCTTGAGTCTAACCTTTTCTTTCAACTTGTGACCATACCTCCTAACCAAAGCCACGTTACAACCCTCTAAAGACCTTTTTGATTGATGTATCATCTCAATATATAGTGGTGGAGATTTGATTTTCAAGCAAGCCTATGGTAATAACTTTTCATATTGACTAATGAGTGCTTTAATTGATGTCCTTAAACACCTTGTGTGATTTGAGTGAATCTTTAGTGAGGATGTTGAGCTCTATGATATATTGATCAAAGGTAATCACTTAGATAAGGGGAGACACCTATGTTTTCTTGATAAAATGATCAACTAGGAAAGTTTGAAACTTTGATGTACTTTTAGTTGAATTCTCAATGTATAAATACTTATGGATTATTTTGAGATATTATTGATAGGGATTATAAATTGAGAAGAATTTATTTTGATTGTGAGTTGAGGATTTTACTTGAGGACAAGCAAACGCTTAAATGTGGGGGTATTTGATAAACCGTAATTTATACATATTTTTATCCCATGCTTAGCATATTTTATGGATGATTTCTCCTTAGATATGGTGAATTTGATGCTCCTAATCCTTTAATTTCATGTTTTACACTTAGGTGAGAATAGGAGAGTAAAAGGATTGAGAAACAGGCCAAAAATGAAGAAAAATAGGCCAACATAGGAAAACAACACGGCCTAGACTTCCTCACACGGGCGTGTCACACGGTCATGTCAATTTGGCAGGATTGAAGCACGACTTACACGGGTAGACAACACGCCCGTGCCTATTTAACAGCCTTGACCACGGGATGGAGTAATCGCACACGAGAATGTCCCTGCCGAGCCCAAGTATAGTCCTATTCGGAAAAGGCCAATTTTGAGGGCTCTCAGGCATTTGTAAAGCCTATTTAAACACCTGAGGAGGTACTTAGCAGAGTAGGAAGCAAGGAATTACTCAAGGAAAGCTGATTGATCCATCTCAGAAGCCGGATTCATCATCAAGACTGAAGATCTCCCTTCAAGTTCCTTCAGGAGTTTTGGGTTTTCTTATGTTTTGTTATCTTTATGCTTTTGAGATGTTTTCTTTCATAATTATGAACTAAACCCCCTAAATACCTAAGGGGAATGAACCCTAAGACAGATCTTGTTATTATTATCTGAATTGTATGATAAATATTTGACTCATTCTTAATTATTTATTCTTAATTCTTGTTTTAATATTGCAGGATATTGATTCAAGTTAACGCTCTTATTTAGAGGAGGAATAGACCCTGTCTAAGAGTAAAATTGTCATAATTAAGCGGAGTTGATTGCGCGCCTAAAGATAGGGTGACAAGATTTTTCCAGATTAGGATGAAACCTAATAAGGGAATCCATAGATCGAGTTAATGTAATTTTACGATGTTAATTAGAAAGAGATTTCAATTATTCAACCTAGGGTTAGACGTTATTAGTCTCGAGAGAGATAATAATATAACTTAGGGATTTCTATGGATCAAGTCAAATGAATAAATCGTTTGATTCATAGTCAAATAACAAGTGAAGTCTAGGTGGATTTTTCTTAGGTATTGTCTTAATCAATTGAATTTTCCCAAAAGTATTTTCCCAAGTTTTCTTTCTGTGCATTCTTAGTTAGTAATTAGTTTAGATAACCAAACCTCTTGATTTTTAGGCTAGATAATAAAAAGAAAGTCAATACTAGTACTCGTAGTTCCCTTGAGTTCGACAATCCGGTCTTGCTGAACTATACTACTGTTCGATAGGTACACTTACCTTAATCGTGATAATAAGTTAGTCTCAAGAACGATTCATTTATAAATTTTTAAAACCTTTTACGAATATCACGCATCAATGGCACAATTCAAATTTATCATCAAAATCAGAAATTGAAACATGGCCTTGATAGATTACTAAGCAACGATAATAAAAACTTAGAAATTATCAAAAACCGAGTCAAAACCATACCTTAATCATCAAATTCCTTAGCCGAACCCTAGCTTGAATTTTTTTTCTTTTTCTTTGATATATTCGGCCAAAGATAAATGATAATGGCTTAATTTGATGCCTTTGTTTTATTTTAATTATCATATTAACCAAATACCAATTTTACCCTTTGTTATAAAACCATTTAATCATTAAATATAAGGCCATTTATGTCCATTAATATTTTCAATGGAATAATAATAACATAAAGACCTTACAATTAAAAAGCCATAGCAAATAGGCACTTTTAACAATAACATGCAACTTTTACATTTTGTGCGATTAGGTCCTTCTATCAAATTAAGCACACAAACAATCAAATTTTCATACGAAATTTTCACAGATATCAATTCACATATATAAGCACGAAAAATAATATTAAAATATTTTTCTAACTCGAATTTGTGGTTCCGAAACCACTATTCCGACTAGGTCTAAACTGGACTGTTACTTTCATTGCTCGCAAGGCAAATAGGGATTTTATGCTCAAAGCATTCGCAACCAATTTGGATTTTCCCAAATGATAGTCGATAACTAGGTCATAATTTTTCAATAATTCAAGCCACCTACACTGTCTCAAATTCAAGTCTTTCTGTGACATCAGATACTTTAAACTTTTATGATCGGTGAGTATATGACATTTTTCACCAAACAAATAGTGTCGTCAAATTTTCAATGCAATAACAATGGCTGCTAATTCAAGATAATGTATCAAGTAGTTCTTTTCATGTGGTTTTTGCTGTCTAGAAGCATAAGCTATCACTTTACCTTCTTGCATCAGGACACAGCCTAAACCATTTAATGAAGCATCACTGTAAATTACGAATTCCTTATCCAATTCATCTTGAACTAGTACGGGTGCTTCAGTCAAGAAGGCTTTCAACCTGTCAAAACTCTACTGGCATTAATCAGTCCATTCAAATTTCACATCCTTCTGTAACAAACGGGTCATCAGAGAGGCTATCATCGAGAAACCTTTTACAAACCTCCAATAATATCTAGCTAAACCCAGAAAACTCCTAACTTCAGACACATTCTTTGGTGGTTTCCAGTTAACAATACCTGAAATTTTATTTGGGTCTACCCAGATGCCTTTCAATAGATACTATATGTCCAAGAAAACCAACTTTTTAGAGCCAAAATTAACATTAATTAAATTTAGCATATAGTTATTTTTCACGTAGAGTTTGCAACACAATTCTCAAATGATTAGCATACTCATTTTCATCACGAGAATATACTAGAATATCATCAATAAATACCACTACAAATCTATCTAGGTATGGTCTAAAAATTCTATTCATCAAATCTATAAATACTGTAGGTGTATTTTTCAAACCAAACGGCATCACAAGGAACTCATAATTTCCATACCTAGTTCTGAAAGCTGTCTTTGGTACATTTGAGTCTTTTACTCACAACTAATAGTATCCAGAACAGAGATCTAATTTAGAGAACACAGTGACACCTTTTAGCTGATCAAACAGGTCATCAATTCGAGGCAATGGATACTTGTTCTTGATTGTAACATTGTTGATCTACCTGTAATCAATACACAGCCTCAATGATCCATCTTTCTTCTTTACAAACAGAACTGGTGCACCCCAAAGTGAATGACTAGGTTGAGCAAAACCCCTATCTATCAATTTTTGTAACTGTGCTTTCAACTCTTTTAACTCCATTAAGGCCATTCTATAAGGTGCTATAGATATAAGATTTTTTCTGGAATAAGATCTATAGAAAATTCCACCTCTCTGACGAGCGGTAATCCAGGTAATTCTTCCAGAAACACATCAGGAAACTCAGAAAAAACTAACACTAACTTAATCTTCGATTCAGATACTTTAGTGTCCAACACATATGCAATATAAGAATCATACCTTTTTCTAACATATTTTTGTGCTGATATTGCTGAAATCACATTAGACAACCTATCTAGTTTATTAGTTTCAACCCAGAGCAATTCACCATTCTAGCATTTTAATATAATGTATTTCTATTTACAGTTTACGGCTACATCAAGTTGGGTTGACCAATCCATTCCCAAAATTACATCAAATTCATCAAAGGGCAACAACATCAAATCAACCGAGAAACAATAACCCTTTACCATTAACGGATAGATTTTACAGATTTTATCTACCATCACAAACTGGCCTAAGGGGTTCGAAACTTTAACCACGAATTCAGTACACTCAACAGATAAATTTTTAACAAACACTAAATTCGTGCATATGTATGAATGTGTTCAACCAGGATCAATCAAATCAGTAATATCAGTATCAAGATGAGAAAATGATTTACCCATAAATCTCTTACTAGAAGTCCGGGCTTCTCTTTCTGCTTGTTTCTTTTCTTTACTTAATTCTTCAACTTTATGTGTCCGATTAGCCAGTACCACAAATTCCCTTAATTCAAGAATTCCAATCAATAGTTTAATGTTTTCATTTAATCCTTCTTCAAAACATTTATACATATCAGCCTCAGTTGGAACCCATTCTCTAGCATACTTGCTTAACCAAACAAATTCTCGCTCGTATTCAGACACTGTCATATTTCCTTGTTTAAGCTGTAGAAATTCTTTCTTTTTCTGATCTAGAAATCTCTGGCTAATATACTTCTTTCTGAATTTTGTTTGGAAAAACTATCATGTAACATTTTCCCTTAGCACAATAGAAATCAAAGAATTCCACCACTGATAAGCCGAATCTTTTAACAATGATACGACATGTTTCAAACATTCAGCTGGTGTACATGACAACTCATCTAAAACCCTGATAGTATTTTCCAACCAAAATTCAGCCCTTTCTAGATCATCTTCGATAGTAGCCCTAAATTCTTCTGCCCCATATTGCCGAATTTTATCTACCGGAGGCTTACCAGTTCTAACAGGTTCAGCACCTTGTGGGATGTCAAGAACTAGTTGAGGAGTAGGAGGGGGAGGTTGTTGTATAATAAGATTTGTTCTCAAAAATTCTGTGAACCACTCATTCATCATTTGAAAGAAGACATCTTTTGCCTCCTCATCTTGGCCCTCAGATACGGGCCTTCTACTACTACTAGATGCAGCTCTTTGTAAAGAAGCTTGAGCAGTGCTCCCAGTTTTCTCGGATTCAGCTTTAGCTAGGTTGGATGACATTACTATATGAAAAACAAATTTAAACTGGTCAAGAGATATCTCACTATCAAAAATTATATAATGGCATATATAGCTAAACTCGTACTTACTACCTTAGCTTGAGAATCAGCTAAACCATAGTTTTGATACCAATAAATGTAACACCCCTAACCCATATCCATCGTCGAAATAGGGTTACAAAGCATTACCAAAGTTTACAGATCAATTTTAGTTAATTTATGACGTTTATTATTCATTTTCAAAAATCAATCACAATCAATCACAATGTCTCTTATATAGGTCCTCGAGGGCCAAAATACATATTAGAATCGAGTTGAGACTAAATCGGAATCATAGAAAATTTTTCGAGAAATCTCAAATTTTTTTCTTAGGTGGGGACACATGCCTATGTAGTTAGGCCGTGTGGATCACACGACCAATGACACGCCCATGTCCCTGGCTGTGTGGGCATTCGATGTGAGGAAAATGGCCATGTCCCAGCTTGTGTCTTGACCCGTGCAACTCTCTAACTTGGGTCACACAACAAACCACACGCCTGTGTGCTAGACCATATGAACAATTTAATTTCTAAAAATTAGGTACAGGGTTTACATGGACAGGGCACATGCCCATGTGCTGGGTCGTGTGTCTCACACGGCTGAGACACACGCCCGTGTCTCTACCCGTGTGGACAGAATAAGGCCATTTTCCAAGCCTTACTTCTCACCCTTATTACCTTGCACCTACATCAACACTGCAACAAATTCTCAAACCAATCTGGTACATATAAACCAAGCCAAAAACAAGTATTATTTATGTTCCATTAACACATAGGATTAAATGTTTAAATTTCCACAATTATAATTGATGTTTACTTGCAAGTTATTCAATTATACTAACTCAAATCCATTCATCATTTGCTTTATATATATATATATATATATATATATATATCTTTTACCACTTGGCCCTTCCAACACTCATCAAACATGATATGGCCTTATATAATTACATAAAATATACTTTCCACTAGTCATTCCAATGGCTAGTTACAACCAAACATTTCATCATTTTACCTAACTTAGCTTATACATGCCATTATACTAAAATGAGTTTGCTATTTATACCAAAACGAGCTGAAGGAATAGTATGATGATACTCCGACCGGTCTTCAACGTTTACGAGCTTCTGAGTACTATAGAATAGAGGAAAATAAAACAAAGTAAGCATTTAAAGCTTAGTAAGTTCGTATAATAGAAATTTAACTTACCATGTATTTACATTTAAGATTATCATACAAAACATGCATCCAATCATTTTGGCCAACTGCCTAATCACATATACTCATCAAAACAATTAGTCATGTAATTCACATGAATTTCAAGAAAACAAAGATGAGCTCATCAAACATAGATTTACAAGTATTTCAGGAATTTCCGAGATATAATCCATTTAGTTCTTATATTTTTCTCACATCAGAAATTTTGTCCGTTGAATTATTAAAATGTTGATGGATACCCAGGTAGTATACTCGAGGTATACAAATAAATGATCTATCAACTTATGTTCAGGGGTACCCAAAGGGCACTTAATCAGGAAGCACACTCTCAATCCATATATCAGGATGCTCATATGAGCCATGTATCAGGAAGCTTATCCGGGCTAAACAGAAAAGTCATAAGAGTTTTAATCGGGAAGCTCATTGAGCTTAACAGGTAACTCCGAAGAATTATTAACAGGGAGCTTCAGATAGCATAATAGGGAGTTCACGCGAGCCATGTCAGGAAGCTTATAAGAGCCTATATCAGGACGCTCACGAAGAGTTGCGTTTGTATTCGCAATAAATGCTAGATCACAACCGATTGAATAATGTAACAGGACACTCACAAAGAGTTGCGGTAGTGCGCAACACATGCATGATCACTACCGATCAGGATGCTCGCTGGAACTATATAACAGGATGTTTGAGAGGCTTATAACAAGATTGCTTGTCTGAGCTATATTTTTCTACAACATATGCAGAACCATATTCAATACAGGAAATCATGTATCCATCGAATTTCATTATTCAAACGGAACATACCATTTTCTAAATATTAATAGGCTTGTGATTGTTTCATACATTTATAACATTTATATAATTCATGCAAACACATACCACATTCAATTCAGGTATAAAAATAAACACAAATTAGCTACACGAACTTACCTCAACACTTGTTCATGTAGGTAAATCTATTAATCTAACACCTTTTCTGTTCCTCGATCTAACTCTTTATTGAGTCTTTTCGGATCTATATAAATGATTTTCATCAATTTAATTCACTATAATCAATTGAATTCAATTCACATCTTAAGCAAAATTACCATTTTGCCCCTATACTTTTTCATAAATGACAATTTCGTCCCTAAGCTCGGAAATGAAATTCATGCAATTCAATCCTTATTTCAAGCCTAACCGAATTTTACATGTTACAATAACAGCCCATGAATTTCAAAAAAATCAAAATTATCCATGGGTTTTACCATTTTTCAATTTAGTCCCTAAATCATAATTTCATCAAAATTCTCATTGTAGAAGTTGTTTATCTATCAACAACCTTTCATTTTCTATCATAAATTTCAAAATTTCAGCATTTACATCCATGAAAAAATTTCTATACTTTGACATCTTTACAAATTAATCCCCAAAATAGATAGATTAAGCTATTCCGAACTCGAAAAAATAAAAATTACTAAAAATGGGATAAGAATGCTTACCCAATTAAGCCAAGAAAGCTTGCTTGAATGTTTTTCTCTTTCCTAGGGTTTCTATGTATTTTGGGAAAGAAGATGATAATATTAAAATGTTATTTCTATTTAATTTAGTTATCATCCATTAATTTTTTAACATTTCAATTTAGTCCTTTTCTTTTTCTAGTTTTCCTTGGATGATTCATTAAAAATATCTACTAACTTTTCTTAATGCCCTAATTACCATATAAGGACCTCAATTTTTGAATTCCATAGCTATTTGATACTTATAGCTACTAGAACTCAACTTTTGCATTTTATGCAATTTGGTCCTTTCCACAATTAAGCATTAAATCAGTAAAATTTTCTTAATGAAATTTTCATACATCATTTCTATCATAATGCAATTCATGCAATAATATTAAAATAAATTTTCTTTCTGACTCGAATTTGTAGTCCCAAAATTATTGTTTTAATTTCACTGAAAATGGGCTGTTACAAAAACGATATTTATTCATGCAAACTTACCTCTATGGCAATGGCGTAAAAACGAAATCGAGTAATCCAAGGCTTTAGCTTTTCCTCAATCTAGATCCGTACGTGGTGTATCTTGATTTAAATAGACAAATTCAACTCATTTAAAACTTATATTATTCAATTTAATCCATATTTCATATTTTTTCAAAATTACCATTTTGCCCCCTAACATTTTAACTTTTCACAATTTAGTCATTAAGCTCGTAAATTGAAATCTAAGCATTTTCATCATTTTCTCAAGCTAGCTGATTTCTCTAGGGACCTATATTAACTCATACAAACCATCATTTCATAGATTTAACATAAACTTTTACTACTTTTACAAATAACTCCCTAAAAGTTATTTCCATCAAAAATCACTTTACAAAACTTATTTATTTATTAACATGGACTCATAATCTATCATTAAACATCAAGAATAATTCAAGAGCATTCATGGAAAAATCCTAAATCTTTAACAATTTTGAAAATTGATCCTCGGGCTAGCTAGGTTAACTACAACGATAACAAAAACATAAAAATCATTAAAATGTGACAAAATTACACTTACATGCAAGGTATATGAGTGGTCGAATGCTCCAAGCTCTCCCTTTAATGGTGGTTTTGGTTGAAGCATGAAGATAATGAAAAAGATGATAGTTTTTAGTTAGTAATTTTAAGTTTATTAACTAACTTACCTTATTAACCTTTGTTTTAACTTAAAAATAGCTTAATTTATGTCCATAAAAGTCCACTAACTAGTTCAATGGTCTAATTACCACATAAGTCCTCTCAATTTAAAATTTCATAGCTATTTGACCCTTTTTAGTAATAGAACCCCACTTTTTCCCTTTTACGATTTAGTCTTTTTTACTTAATTAAGCATGCAAACATCAAAATTTCTTAACAAAATTTTAATACGACCTTACTAACATCCCATAGAAATTAAAATAATAATAAAATAATAATTTACACGTCAAATTTGTGGTCCCAAAACTATTGTTCCGATTTCACTAAAAATAGATACAATCTAAGCCTAGTGGTGGAGAAATTGAGGAACTGGTAAGTTTCCTTATATTTCTCTGTGTTTAGGAACTAAGGAAAGAAGTAGAACAAGGCTTTCAAAGCTTCTATATAATTTAAGATTTTGGGTTTCTAAGAATTTATCACTATTGGTTTAACCACAACGTTGTCATGCTTAGTCGCCAGGACGAAGAAAGCTTTGGCATTTGGATTAGCTAAGTTGTCGGATGGGAAACGATGTGAGTATCTACACTTCATTGTATACTACTATATGCAATTATGAGAAATTGTCATGTTATTGGTGATCGTAATATTAGGTGATTGATGTTCTACATGGTATGTATGATTACTACATGCATATTATGAACGAGGTGGCTAACTATAGGTTAGGCAAAGTTAGGAATGGGATAAAGGGATGGTTCTATTAGATACCACCATACAATCTTGCTGAGTGCAAATCGTTATGTTCGAAGGAGACATTGTAGTGTTCGAGCATCAATATATAGGATGAGGACACGGAGGAATGGATGGAATGCGACAGGAAGAGTGAACAAAATATCATAGCGAGGCTATGGGATCGATTGGAGGCTATACGCTTAAAATGAGTAAGAACATAGCTGAAAGATGCTATGGCATCATGATAAAGATGAGTAAGATCATGGCTAAAAGTTGCTATGGCATCATGATAAAGACGAGTAAGATCATGGCTGAAAGATGCCATGACATCATGGTAATGGGACTAAAACCATGGTTGAAACATGCTATGACTTGTTAGCAGTCCATCGAGATGATAAACACGAGGTTATATCGAGTAAGACCACATTTCAAAGATGTTGTGGCATCAAGAGATGATTTAACAGTATAATGACTAAGACTATGGTTGAAAGATATGATTACATCATAGTAAGTCTAACGGGATGCTAAACACGGGATAGTTCGACGGGACATTAAACACAAGATAGTCCGTCGGGACAAAAATCATGGTATCTTCAGTCGGGATGGTACATAAGGGAATTTTTCCAAAAGTTTTAACAAGGGGGACCAAAAGTGGAAGACTCACGGATCCTGAAAGATGTTAAGGGCGGACGTAATATTCGCCTTATATAGGAAATGACAAGAAGAAATAAATTGGTGCGCCTAAGGGACATAAACTACCGGAAGAATGAGTGGAGTCAAGGATGTTTCTTCAAATCGACAGAATGAAAATGTAAAAGGAAACCCCATGCATGATGAGGTAAGTATGGAATCTGTAAATACCAGTTCACCAAGGGAATTCTGAAATTTTCTGCATGACTTAAATCGGCAAAAATTAGCCAACGGAGAGAATCAATTGAAATCTATAATATGAAAAAAAGATTAGTCGAAATGTTTAATAAGTTGATCGAGATCTTCAAAGTAGGGATCGTATTTACCAAAGGCCAAATGGCTAGTAAGGTCTACCAAAGATTAGTGGAAAGTGAAGGTCAGATATGTTAACGGGAAATGGTAGGGAAATTGTGGAGCTTTTAAGGGTTGGAACTATCTGTACCAGAAAGCCTCCAAAAGAAATACCTTGACGAAGCATGAGTATCCTGGTAATGTTAGTGAGCCCTAGTTCCCTATAGAAATGAGGACATTTAAATGTGGAGAGTCCACAAACTTAAAAATCACTTGGGTAGACGCCAAATGTATTCACTAGAGAAACTAAATGGGAATCACAGGGAGTCAAATTATAAGTTGAATGCTTTAAAAATTTATTAATATTTGTGTATGGATCCCACTAAGTTCCCCCAAGCTTATAAGTTTTCTGCTTAAATGCAGGATACTTAAAGATTTTTGCATTACAAGGGACCAAGTCAAACTTTGCTAAGAGTAACGCGAAATGCATATGTTTACATGTGTACAAAGGGGCACCCACAGAGGCTTCGCCTTAGGTTTTTAATTTTCATTTTACGTTTCGAGCTTAGGTTTTTAATTGTCAGTTTACGTTTCGAGTCTTAGTCTAGAACTTTTTTAATATATTGATGAAACTGAAGCCTTAAAATTTTTGTTTTTCTTATCATTTGACCATATAAATTTATTAAGTGAATTAATTTAGTAAAGAAATTTCCAATAAGTAATTCGGGATATTATGTCATTTGATACTCTGAATTGACGAGTGGGTCAGGTATCGGGTGCTACAAAATCCCACCTAATGATCGTCCATAATAATCTATTATGGTATAATTTCTCTTTAAGGCCTTAAAAAATTATAAATTAAGCATATAGGCTAATCAAAATCAATAGTGATTAAGTTTTGCAGTTTTACAGTTTTTACAATTTAGTCATTTTTCCTCAATTGGCTAGCCAAACATCAAAATTATCGAACCAAGCTCTAACACGACACTTTGATAACCTCATAAATATTAAATAAATAATATTTTTGGACTCACACATCAAAATTGTGGTTCAAAAACCACTATTTTCGACATCATTGAAAACGTGTTGTTACAACTCTCCCTCTTAAAGGAAATTTCATCCTCTAAAATCTTACCAGAGAAAAGGTTTGAATACTATCATTTCATAGTTTCTTTCATTTCCCAATTCCTCAACACTATGACATTTCCAATGCACTTTGACTAAAGTTATTCTTTTATTTCTCAATTCTCAAGCAAGAATTTTTATTGGTTCCTTGCTATATGTCATATCAGGCTTCAATTTTATTTTGACTGAAGAAATCACATGGGAATGATCAGAATTGTGTTGTTGCAACATGGACACATAAAAGATGTTATGAATCTTTTCGAGTTCTAATGGCAAAGCCAAACAATATGATAGTTGTCTTATTCTCTCAAGAACTTCATACGGACCAATGAATCTCAAATTAAGTTTCCCTTTTAGGCCAAAACAAAGAACTATCTTCCAGGGTGACACTTTCAGGAATACTTTATCACCAACTTGAAATTCGATGTCTTTTCTTTTTAATTTGACATATGATTTCTGACATTCTGAATCAGCTTTTAGATAATCTCAAATAATCCTAACATTATCTTCGGTCTCGCAAATCAAGTCTACCCAAAAACCTTTTTATCACTCAAATCAGTCCAGTACAACAGAGTTATGAAGTTTTGACCATATAATGCTTCGTATGGTGTCATTTAAATGCTTGGCTGGTAACTATTGTTATAAGCAAATTCAACTAATGGGAGAATTTTTTCCTGACTACCCTCAAATTCAAGAATACAACATTGGAGCATATCTTCAAGTACCTGAATTACTCTCTCAGATTGACCATCAGTCTTTGGGTGAAAAGTCATACTAAAATCCAACTTGGTGCCCAAAGCATCAACAACAACATTCGTTTTACCTGGATGATAATCTATTATCATATCGTAGTCTTTCAATAATTCAAGTCACCTCCGTTATCGCATATTCAATTCTTTCTAACTCATTAAGTACTTCAGGGTTTTATGTTCTATATAAACATGACATTTCTCACTGTATAGATAGTGTCGCCAAATCTTTAGTGAAAAAACAACTGCGACCAATTCAAGATTGTGTGTTTGGTAATTCTTTTCGTGCATTTTAAGCTATCGGGAAGCATAGGCAATATTTTTTCTTCCTTCATCAGAACACAACCCAAACTACTCAATGAAGTGGCTTTGTAAATGAAAAATTCTTTCTCAAATTCATGGTGAGCTAACATTAGAGCCTTTCTCAATATAGTGTTCAACTATTCAAAGCTTTGCTAACATTTGTTAGACCACACAAAACTGACATTTTTTTTGTAATAATTTTGTCATCAGTAATGCTATTATAAAAAATTTCTTAATAAAACGTCGATATTATCCAACTAAACCTAGAAAATTACGTGCCTCAAAAACATTTCTTGGAGGCTTCCAATTTAGAATAGTACAAATCTTACTTGGATCAACCCGTATGCCTTCCACTGAAATTACATGACCAAGAAATCCGACTTCTCTAGGCCAAAACTCGTATTTACTAAACATTGCATATAATTGCCTCTCACATAAGGTCTATAATAAAATTTTCAAGTACTGAGCATGCTCGAACTTGTTTCTAGAATCGATCAGAATATCATCAATAAAAACAACAAAAAATCTCTCCAGATATGACTTAAAAACTTGATTAATTAAGTCCAAAAATGTTGCAAGGGCATTACTAAAAACTCGTAATGTCCATAACGGATTCTGAATGTTATTTTTGGCACATCAACATCTTTATCTTGCAACTAATAGTAGCCAGATCGGAGGTCTATCTTTGAGATCATTGTGACTCCCTTTAACTGATCGAATAAATCATCTATATGAGAAAAATAATATTTATTCTTTATTGTGACTTTATTTAGTTGTCAATAATCAATTCACAACCTCATCGACCATCTTTCTTTTTTACAAACAGTACTGGTGTGCCCCAGGTGACACGCTCGACCGTATAAAGCCTCTACCAATCAATTCTTGTAACTGAGCTTTTAATTCTTTTAATTTTTTTTTTGGAGCTATTTTATTCAAGGCGATTGTGATTAGAGCAATTCCAAGTACAAATTCTATAGCAAATTCAACTTCCCATTTTGACAATAATCCCGTCAACTTCGCTGGAAATACATTAGTAAAAAAAAATCGTTGGTACTTGATCAACTTTCATTTCTGATACTTAGGAATCCAGAATGTAAGCTAAAAATGCATCACAATCTTTTCTAATCACTTTTTATAAGCTAAAAACGCATCATCATCTTTTCTAATCACTTTTTATGCATCCATTGCTGATATCACATTCGTAACACAATTAGATCTATCATATTCAATAGAAATCAATCCACCATTCTGACATCTTAAATTGATTCGTTTCTACTGGTAATTTACTATTTCATCATGCAACGTCAACCAATCCATTCCCAAAATAATATCAAATTTGTTAAAAGACAATAACATCAAATTAACAGGAAAGTCGTGGCCCTGAATTTTTAGTGGACACTATTTGCAAATGAGATCAACTATGACATTTTGACCTAAAGAATTTGTTACTTTAACAACACGATCAGTCGACTCTACAAGTAAATTGCTTTCAGTTACTAACACATTGCATATATATGAATGGGTCGACCGAGGGTCAATCAATGCATATACATTTACATTAAAGATAAAAGAGGTACCAACGATAACATTAGGAGTTGAGGCCTCTTCTTGTGCACAAATAACATAGATAAAAGGTTTCTTCGTAATCGATGTCTTCTTTATGAGTATAAACTTTTTCTACAAGTTTGGCTTTATAAGTTTCTATTTTTTCATCTGCATTTCCTTTTCTTTGTAGATCCACTTACACCCTATGGGTTTTATCTCTTTCGGTAAGTCTACAAGTTCCCACACTGACAAGTTCCCACTTTGAGTTGGAATACATAGTGTCCATCTTTACTTTCATAGTTATTTCCTAGAGCTTAGAATCAGCGCTCTACATCACTTCATCATATGTGTGTGTGTCATCATCTTTTTGTTCGGCAGCCTTAGTGTTAAAACTGATAGATTGGAAGAACTCAGGACTACGAGAAACCCTCCCACAGTGACGAAGCACCCTATGTTGTTGATCATTTCCAGGTCTACCATTAGGAGTTGGTTCTAGAACTGTTTTGTAGGTTCTCTATATTTCCCGAAATTTCCTCAAGTACCTTTTTACTCCAAGGTTTAAATTCTTACATGTAACTTTCTTCAAGTAAAGTAGCATGAGTTGACACTTTATGTAACACCCCGAAACCGAGACCGTCGCCGGAGTCGAACACGAGGTGTTAATAGACTTCAAACCACTTATTGAGAATTTCCCAGACAAGCTGCCAATCTGTGTACTAGTCGCTTCAAAAATCATAACTTGAGTTTTACAACTCAAAAATCAGTTTCGTAATTTTTCCATGAAACTAGACTCATATGTCCATCTACAGATTTTTTTCTAGAATTTTTTGTTGAGCCAATTAGTACAGTTTATTAGTTAAATTCTCCCCTGTTGCAGGGATCGACTACACTGACCTTTGTGCGTTACGAATTGGATATCTCCCTGTACAGGGCTTCAATACTGATGCCGTTTCTTTCTATAGAAACTAGACTCATAGGGGAATCTACACATATATGGCATGACTCCTAATTATCTCTGGTTAATTTATAATGATTTTCCAAAGTCGGAACAGGGGATCCAGAAACCGTTCTGGCCCTGTTTCACGAGAACTTTAATATCTCTTAAAATACAGCTCATATGGTCGTTTCGTTTCATCCATATGAAAATAGACCCATCAAGCTTTGAGTACGTAATTTTTTTTAGCTATTAATTCCACTTCTACTATTTTTAGTGATTTTTCGATCTCATATCACTGCTGCTGTCCGCAACAGTTACTGCAGTAGACTATGCCAATTTCATGAATCCTTCCTTAGCCTTACTACTCATCCATCATACGTGACACAAATTATGGCCACCTTATCAAAATTAAGGTTTCTAAGACTCGTGGCTGTAGATTCTAGCATCCCACTCAAACGACCACATAGGCCATTTTCACATGGCTTAAAGTTTACAACCCAAAATTTAACAAAACAAAATAGCTCATACATGCCAAATGTTCTCCTAAGTCGACTAAGAAGACAATACCAAAAATTGCTCGCGGTGTGATGACTTCGTTGTGATTCTGAACACCCAAAAGGAGACGAGCCCAAGGAACCTAAAATGGGTGACAAGAAAACACTGAGTGAGTTTATAACTCAGAAGTTATAAGCATTCCACAACCATCCATTAATAACATTATCATAAAATGAAATAATGAAACAAGGCCAAGTGTTCTAGCCGTACCGAACTATACCATAGTTCCTTAGATCCTTCGGATCAATCTCATACCAAGTCATACATTTACATTTCATATACTATTCAATAGGATATTTGAAGCAATTTCCATACATCATTTCATTTCCGCAACAATCATGCAATTGAAATCATCACATAGATTTAAATCTTACCAACTCCACCCCGAGCATGAACATAGCATCTATTAGCCATGAACTCAAGGTACTTACTCTTTCCGCTGTCCATACTCATCTCGATAAAGTCACGCCTCCATATAAATGTTCAATCAGAGATATGTGTAGAGTTCGCACACATAGTGCTTAATACTCAATCACGCACACTTAGTGCCATATGATTCAAGCCCGCACACATAGTGCCATATAGTCCAAACTCGCACACTTAGTGCCGTACATTACAAGCTCGCACACTCAAGTGCCAATCTCGCCACCGTACACATCTATTTCTCGTACACTTAGTGCCAAGCAAACTTCCTACACATTTCACTATCTCTTTTACGCTCAACATTATCATCTTTTCATACACATACATTTGTATATATTTCATCTCATTAAACACAATTGCATAGATATTACAATCATTTAAGCAATATCAAATATATGCTTAATGACTTACCTTGTGTTGGGTAAAATAGTCCAAGTCGGCTACTCGATGACCTTCGCCTTTCCCTTGCTTGATTCTCCTTCTTTAACTCCTTGAGCTTAATCAATAAATCAACTAGTTTAACCATCTTGCTAAACATTCATAATTCAATTACACATGCATATGTATGTTTGTATATTCGCAACCATCCTCACTTATTACCCATTTAGTCAACAATCTAAGCCAAGATAAGGCTTCAATATGGTTGCCTCTAACCGAATACATGCACACCAATTTCCCTTCATGTGGCGAATATGCATGTCCATGTTGAGGCCATTTATGCACTTATTACCACACAAAACAGCATACATTTTACTAACTAATACCTTTCCATATTGTAACTCAATACACATCTATCATTTCCTTCATAACCAAAACATCATCATAAGTAAGTATATACCTTAAGATAGTATATACGTCATACCAATACATCATGCTCAAACATATATACATATATGTATGCTAGAGCCGAATCTCAAGTTGATTGTAACTAAACATGAACATGATTTGAAACACAAATCGTACTCTCCATGCAAAGAGCATAAATCACACTTGGGGATGTACCATGGCGAATACATCACAACACCATAATTTTGGTCACGATTACACAAAGAACTTAGTATATCATTCAAAAATGCTCAAAGAAAATCTAAGAGTCCTCAATCCACCATCACATATATCATCATCAAGCTTCATATTTAACATGCAATGGCATTAACTCAAAATCCACCTTGGCCAAATACCATCCCCATGATATAACAAAGATTTGAACCATGGGCTAATAAGAACATCAAGTTAGCAACCAAAACATGCATGAATCTCATGGCACAACATCAAACATACCTTAATCTTGATGCAAATATAGCCAAACCTCTTCCTAATCCTCTTCCAACCCAAGCATGAAGCAAAATTCCTCCCTTCCCTCTAGTATTTTCGGTCAAGAGAGAATGAAATGGATGAGCAAAATTTTTTCTTTTCTTTTCTTCCATGTACGGCAATGGGGGGTTTCACTCACACACATTTTTTTTTCTTTCTTTACTACCCATGCTTATTTATTTATTGTTTCCCTAATGCACCAACAAAACATGTTTCATGACATGTTTAGCCCATACTCCTTGTCATGGCCGGCCATCACTTGTAAAAAGGGGTATTTGACATGCAAGGCCATTGTTTTGCATGCATGCTTTAATTAGTCATCATACATTTCCCATCATACTTTCAAAGTTTTCTACTAGGTCCTTTCTAGTGAAATTCACATTTATAACTCTAAATTAAAGCATCAAAATGTCACACATGAGTTAACACATATTATAGGCATCAAAATAAATATCAAATTATTTTTATGCCTCGGTTTTGTGGTCCCGAAACCACATTCCAACTAGGGTCGTTTTAAGGCTGTCACACTTTAACAGTTTTCTCTTTTGGGTTGTAAAACAAACCACCCTTTGTTCCCTTTGGAATCCTAGAAACATGCACAATTTTATCCATGAGTCCAACTTCCTCGCATCTTTGTCTAATACGTTGGCTGTGCATTCCCTGATCTTTAAATGGTTTAGACTTGGCTTCCTACCATGCCACATTTCGTATGGAGTGTTTGATGTTGCCTTAGTTTGCACATTATTCAAAATATAACAAGTTGTTTGTACTGCATATCCCCAAAAAGAGATTTGCAGCTTCAAATAACTTAACATCGAATGTACCATGTCTAACAACATTCAATTTCTTCTCTCTAGCAAGCCATTCTTTTGTGGAGTATCCGATGAGGCTAACTAGGATAGAATCTCATTCTCTATGAGGTACCCTAAGAACTCATTATATAAATATTCCCCACTTTGGTCTGACCAAAGTGCCTTTATGGGTAAACCTAGTTGTTTCTCCGCTTCCGCACGAAACTCTTTGAATTTATCAAAGGTTTCACTCTTACGGTGCATATAACACCCTATGCTCAGTCCAGTCGTTGGACCCAAGCTATAGGATGCTACAACAGTAAACTAGAACATTCACAAGCAATTTATTCAACAATACTCAATAATCAATAAATACAAACTAATTCCATGTTAAACATGCATTACAATAAAAAAGCAAGTCATAATCAAGCTTACGAAAGCCTTTGAGCAAATTCACAACTAAATTAGAACCAATTAGAAACATTTACAAATTAACAAGCATAAGTGCAAAACAAGGGTCACATGGCCTTGTGACAGCTTGAGCCTGTGTGGTGCAAGGCCACATGCCCATGTCCTCAAACCGTGTAATAACCTAATGTTGTGTAATATAGGGTCACACGGTCGTGTTGTCGAGCCGTGTAACAACTTGTGGTCCTGTGAACTAAAAATCACCCTGAATGTGTAGCACACACAGCCTTGTCAACTACCCGTGTGTGACACACGACCGTGTGGTTGCCCATGTGCATCATAAATAACTTGCTTTAAACAATTTGCATACCATTCCAACCAAATGACCTTTAATGCCATTTCATGATACAATTCAATTCACATGCATATTACCAATTAAGCTTTTTCATTTCTTTAACATTCAAGCATACTAAACTTATTAAATACCAAATATACAATATCAAGCCACAACCATAAATTTACGTATACAAGGTTATTGTATTAAAACAAACTTTAATTAGCTCAAGTTAATTCAACCTATGTACATGCCACAAATAACCAACTTCAAACATAAAAAAATCTACCAAATCGAAAGTTAATGAGTGTGAGCTTCTCGCTGATCCGATCGACACATCCCAGAGTCCAAAATCAACATAAAAGTAGTAACACAACTACGTATATAAAATACTTAGTAAGCTCATACAATATAAACAAATAGCTTATGTCAACCATTTAACAAATGCAAGAATTAATATGAAACAATTTCACCTATCATGTCATCCAAAAACAACATCAATCAAGTGAGGTTTAAACCAAATCCACATATATAAAGTCAAATGGTGAAACATCATATTCAACTTAAAATATAACATAAATTTGTATTCTTATTAATCACCTTGCTCACATTCACCCTTCAATTCACATCATATACCTTTATTAAGATTCAAACAACATTATACATATAAAGTTTTGAGCTTAACCACATATACAACCACAATTGTTTGCATTATCATTTCAAACCATCTTATATCCTATATATAAATCATATACATTATTTTGCCAACATTTGATTACCATCACCTCTTCATTTACAATTTTTACTCAACGAAACTTTGTAAAAGAACTCAATATACAGGTGCAAATAATGTATGATGCTCGTCCGAGCTAATCATATACATCGATGTCAAGTTACCCATCTGGGCTAAACATTTAATGACACAGTAGATAGCCTGTCCAAGGCTGTATATACATGTAAAGGTATCAATTCAGGCTAAACCTTTAAAACGACAACAAATTACCAGTCCAGGCCAAAACTGTGTCACATGTATCTTTGAGTCTGCAACAAACGTTGGAGCTCTGTACCATCAAAAATCAACATATACCTTCATGTACAAGACTTTTACTATGTTCATTGGGATTTAACCTTAACATTTCCATTTTGTATCAACCCATTTCTGTAGCACCTCTAACTCTTATCCATCACTGGAATAGAGTTAACGGAGCATTACCGGACATATTACATAAACGAACATACATTTTTCATACATTTATCATTTCCAAATAAAAGTCATTTACAAGTAATCATACAGTCCCTAATACTAGCCCTGGGCGCTAAAAACATGCATTAGAAGTGGTTCGGGACTAAAACGATAACTCAAAAAAAAATTTAGAAATCTCAGAAAATTTTTCAAAATACAAGGTACACACACCCATGTGGCCCGACACATGGCCAAAGACATGCCCATGTCAAGGCCATGTGGACATTCGAAATGGGATCGCATGGACGTGTCCCAGCCTGTGTCTAACCCCATGTAACTCTCTGACTTGGGTCACATGGCCAAGCACACACTCGCGTGACTAGCCCGTATACCCTTTGAAATGGTCACACACACCCATGTGTCAGACCATGTGCTAGGCCATGCCAAAACTGTAGGGTATACTGACTTATGCCACACAGCCAAGTCACACACCCGTGTGTTAGGCCGTGTAGAGCATACTGACTTGGCTTCTAATTAAGCACTAGGGGATACACAGCCGTGTCACCTGACCCTGTGTCACACACGACTGAGACACACGCCCGTGTCTCTACCGGTGTAGAAAAAAATAGGCTATTTACCAAGCTATCTTGCTCACCCAAATTTTCCTTCAACTACACAAATCAAATGGCATATAACATGGCATAAATAGGCATTCCAACCAATCTCAATCAAGCCTAAAATCATGCTATTCCAATATCAACATCCACAAAACACAAGTATCACAATTAACCATTCAATTTCATACATATTTCACATTAACAAATCATCTTTAGAATCACTTTCAATTACGCATCACTTCGCCTAAAACCTCAAGCATACCAATCTCAAATTTCAACTATTTGGTACTCCAAATACCAACTCACAATAAACATTAATATAGCAATTATACACAACATATCAAAAGCCCATTTGCACATATATATATACATCACCAAACATGTCAAAATAAGCCAAATTACATGGTTATATTCATAACCAAGCATTCATCATTTACAACCATATCAAATGTCTAAATCCATTACCAAACTATGGACCAAATTAATCATAACTCCTATACATGCCATATAACCAAATACATAAGTTCAAAAGTTCCAAAATGATAGATTGATAGTGTGATTAGATCTTCGACGACTCCCAAATTCGAGCAAGCTTTGATATCACTATAAAACATGAAAAAGTAAACAGAGTAAGCTATAAAGCTTAGTAACCTCATATAGTAATAAACTCAACTTACCATATATACACAATTTAAGCAATTAAACATATCATAATATAACTCATATTGATCCACAAACCTATCACATATTCATCCACAAGGATAGATATGAAATTCACAGGTTTCTTCAATTCAATGCTTGTATGTTTCATATACATACCTGTATCAACCCGTATCAATTTCATACGCATCCATATCCTTGATATACCCGTTGAACCATTTGGAATAATATCGGATACTCGAGAATCTCGTACCCTAAGTGTCAATACATAGTTGAAGCTGTCTCAATCTCATATCTCATATAATGCTCACTCTCGAGCTATCAATGGGTCTGCTTACACAAGCTGACGGTCAAAACATAACTACACGGTGCTGCCCACACAAGCTGACGAGAAACTACAACACATGCCAGAAAACTCAGCCACCAGTAGAACTTATGGACCAACACCCAAATCACATAACGCCTAATGACATGTCACTCGTATCCCAATCTATTCCTAAGGTTCAGCCAGGATTTCAAGTTGTCGAATCTTCGTCGAACTTATCTACAAGGCCGTATTCACAATTAATTCAATAATAAAGCATTTAAAACACAATTATATTATTAACATGCAAACTTACCTCAATTGACAAAAATGACAAAATGGACCAACTAGTCCAATACTTTATTTTTTTCCCTGATCTAGATCCGAACTTCGTTTTTCTTGATCTATATAATATCGAATTTAACTTATTCAATTATCATTCTATTCAATTTAGCACAAAAATCATATTATGGAAAAATTACACTTTTGCCCCTAATATTTCAACATTTTTACAATTTAGTCCTTAGCTCATAAAAGTACAAATTCATGGAATTAGGTCCTTACCCATGCTAGTCGAACTTCCCTTATTATCATAGCAGCCCATATTTTTTATTTATTTCACATTTCTACCACAAAAGTTTCACATTTCTCAATTTAATCCCTGATTGACAATTTTATCAAAAATCTCTTAAATATGTTGTTTATCTAATAACAACCATTTATTTTCTATCACCAAACATAAAAATACACACATATTCATCAATGGAAAAATCCTAAACCTTTAATATTTTTGCAAAATAGTCCTTGGGCTAGCTAGATTAAGCTACAACAACTCCAAAAATCTAGAAATCATTAAAAACGGGACAAAAATTACTTACCAATCAAGCCTCAAAGTGACCAAACCCTAGATGAAAAAAAATGGCCTTTCTTCCTTTGAATATTCAGTTGGAGAAGATGATAAGAGATAAAAATTGTTTTGTTTTATTTATTTTAACATTAATTTACTAATTTACTTAATTAACCTTTTAATTTCAATCAAATTTCAACAATACCAATCTCATAAATGTCCACTAACACATTAATGGCCTAATTACCACATAAGGACCTCTACTTTAAGGTTCCATAGCTATTAGACACATTTAGCTATTACAACACCACTTTTGCACTTTATGCGATTTAGTCCTTTTTAATCAAATTTGAGCATTCAAACGATAAAACTTCTTACCGAAATTTTCACAAAATCATACTAACATGCTGTAAAAATTAAAATAATAATAAAATAAATATTTAGCCCTCAGAATTATGGACCTAAAACCACTATTCTGATTTGACTAAAAACGTGTTGTTACAATTTCAATTAAGTTAAATCCTTAATTTATGTAACAATTCATACACACTTCAAACTATAAATAAAAAATTAATATACATTCAGATGTAATTCAATAACAATTTAAACTTATTTATTGTAACACCCTGAATTTGGGCTTAGAAGTTTTGGGCCTTGAGCATGGGAGCAGTTGAAGGCAGCTTATAATATTTTGTTGTGCATGTAAATTTCGTTAATGAAGGCTTGTTTTAGTGGTTTAGTGTATTGAGAAGTGTTGGAGAAGTCCTGGGTTCAAATCTGGACTCTAGCAAAAATTTTGGTTTAAGGTGAATCAAACCCTGGGTGTAGTAGGTAGGCCTTAAGAATATTGGTGGGGAAATTGTGCCACAAAAAGCCTTGTGGTCTAGTGGCAAAGTAGCACCACATAAGAGGTAGGAAGGTGGCGTCATAGAGTTGGCAAGGAGGTCCAGGGTTCGAAACTCGTGGCAATCAAAGAGCATTTATTTTGCTAACAAGGGGTGACAAGAGTTGGTGTTGAATTTAAACTCTGATGATAGAGGGATCCCGCATCGAGAAGCTAACATAAGAGTGGATGCGAAGCTGGCTTTAAATAGAGAGAACCATGAGGAGAGTAAACGTACCTTTCTTGGCTGATCCCTTTCGCTTTATGGCGTGCTCGTTTGGGCTGGACGTCGGCTAAGAGTGCTCGGAGCGCGGATTAACTCCAGTCTCCTATCAGGTGTGTATTTCTCACCACTCTAGCTGTAGAATGGCTACTTCGGGCCGCGATGGGTCGAAAGGGGCCATGTAAGCCCAATGGGCCTACGGGCCCAATTGGATAAGTTGTTTGATTGTGTAGTAAATATTGGACTAGGCTAGGTGAATCTCATATCTGTGGCTAGATTTTGGCTAAAAGGGCCACACTAGTGTGTGGGCCCATTTGGGCCGAGAAGGGCTTTAGGCCCATTCGTATTGTTATCCCTGTTTAGAATACTTTAGTTTACCAAATTACTGAAATACCCCCAGTTGTAAAATTACCAAAGTACCCCCGGTTTATAAAATTACCCAAATATCCTCGATTTGTAAAATTACCGAAATACCCTAAGTTTGCAAAATTACTGAAATACCCTTGACTTGTAAAATTATCAAAGTACCCTCGAATTATAAAATTATTGTTTTACCCTCGATTTACAGAATTACTATTTTACCCTCGATTTAGAAAATTACCTTTTTACCCTCGATTTACAAAATTACCGTTTTACCCTCGATTTACAAAATTACTGTTTTACCCTCGATTTATAAAATTACCTTTTTACCCTTGATTTACAAAATTACCTTTTTACCCTCGATTTACAAAATTACCGTTTTACCCTCGATTTACAAAATTACTGTTTTACCCTCGATTTATAGAGTTACTATTTTACCCTCGATTTATAGAATTATCGTTTTACCCTCGATTTACAGAACTACTATTTTACCCTCGATTTACAGAATTACCATTTTACCCTCGATTTACGAAATTACTATTTTACCCTCGATTTATAGAATTACCATTTTACCCTCGATTGACAGAATTACTGTTTTACCCTCGATTTACAAAGTTACTGTTTTACCTCGATTTACAAAATTACCGTTTTACCCTCAATTTACAAAATTACCATTTTACCCCTAGGGTGTTAAATAATTGTTTTGTCCTTGTGGGCAAGTGACTGACTTGGATTGTGTGGTTGACGGATTTGATTGTGAATATATGTTGGTGATATGAATGACTTGACTGTGATTGTTTGATTCAAGTATGGGCATGATATTCTGATTTTGTATGTTGTATGCCATGACATGTATATCTGTTGCATGGGACACGGGTTTATATTGATGGAGGAAGCGTTTTGGCAGCCTCGCTGCAATCTGGTGGCCTCGCCACATACATCTATTTTGGTGACTTCACACAATATCCGCAACCTCATTTGCAATCAATTAATTAGCCATATATATATATATATATATATATATATATATATATATAAATCTATTCTGGTGGCCTAGCCACAATATCTGTATCTGGTGACTTCGTCACAATATCTGGCAGCCTCGCTATAATTTCTGTGGTGTGTAGCGGTTGGGTGGGTCAAGTAGTCTCCCCACATGGTGTAAGGTTGGTACGGGGTGTATACTGGCAGGATTGGGTTGGAATTGCATTCACATTCTGATTTTGATTACATTCGACATCGATTATGATTCTAATTATTACTCGATTCGATTCGATTCGATTTTGATTCTCACACCGATTTCAATTCGATTCTCATTTTGATTCTAGTTCTAATAATGTTTCTTATTCGTAATGGGTGAGGCCCATCTGGTCTTATCGTCATATAGTGGGCTAAGGCCCAATTGATACTGGCCTCGTAAGTAAGGTCAGGACTTTTAATTCTTTTATATGACCGATTGTTCCTTTTTATAGTAGGGATTTCACTGAGTTTTCGTAAACTCACCCCGTTTATTAACCTTTCAGGTAATTTCCAGCCTTAGACGGATCGGAGCTACGAGGGGCTCGGAGGAAACCACATACACTGTTTATTTTATAGTTTTGATTATTACTTTTAAATGTTTTATGTGGGTTGTAGTAAAGCCGTTGTAATTTTTTGGGTTTCAAATTTGGAATTTTATTTATTGTTCTTATAATTGCTGGTATTAGAACACGGTTTTCCAAAGCAACTACTGTTGTTCAAAACATCACGTATCCGCAATTGTTTTTAAATTAAGTTTTCGCAACTACCAAGATTTTTACGAAGTTGTTAAGAATGTTATTTAGCTGAGGTTTTCTAACAAGGTTTAAAAAATATATAAGTTTTTAATTATTAATAAGGGTTTTTAATGGAAACATGGTTTTCGAAAAACACTTTAATGTGACACGCCAGATTCGAGCCAAACTTAACATCTGGCCCGGGTTTGGGGTGTTACATTTCTATTGTACGAACTTACTTGGAAAAACTATATTAATTTAGCTAACAAAGACTATTCAGTAGTTTTCCATTTCATGCCTAAGCCAACAACTTGATCCTGCAAGAGGGCTGAAGGTTTGATAGCTTGAAGCTTTTCATTCTCGTTGAAAACAGTGGAAATTTGATGATGGATGAAAAATGAGAATGAATATATTTTGTCTTTTCCTTTTGTTTTATAATTTCACATGGTTTTAAATAATAAAAATTAAAATAATAACATAATCATATAAAATAGACACCAACCATATATTACCAAATAAAAGTGGTTATTTGCCACCTTACACCTTCAACATTTACCTTTTAAACCCTCAGAACTAGTAAAAATCAAATACATTTAATTATTACAATTTAGTCATTTTTCCTTAATTAACTATCAACTCACTATAATTTCCAGACTGATCTTCAATACACCTATATAGTAACTCCGTAAATATTTGTGGACTCGGTTTATAGAAACGAGGTCCCAATACCTTATTTTCCAAATACCTCATTTTCCAAAACCACTTGACTTTAGAGACAGGTGTGACAGCCCTAATTTGGCCCTAGTCGAAAAGTGGTTTCGGGATCACAAAACCGAGCCAAAAAAATAATTAAATGTTATATTCTGTGATTATTACATGTGAAAGTGCATGTGTGAAAATTTCATGCTTTGATTTTTGCCATTTGTAAGTGAAATTATGAAATAGGACTTATGTGAAAATTTTTGAAAATGCAATAGGCTAATTTGTAGTGGCCAAATAAATAGGAGTGCAAAATAAGAGGATTTTCATGTCAAACCTCCCATTTTAATGCATAGTGGCCGGCCATCCTGTTGGTGGTAGACAACATGTGCAAATTTTTTTATTTGAGTTATGGCATGAGTATGGCACAAATATTATTTGTGTTTTTGTGTCATAAAATGTTGGGTGATAAGAATAACAAAAGGAAGTAAAGGAAGTTTTTGTTCATTCTTTGTTCTTCATAGCCGAATTTTAGAAAGAAAATAGGGGAGGAAACCCTTGAATATTTAGTCACTAGGAGGAGGAAAATTGAAGGTAAGTTCTTGGTATTTTGCTTCTCTTTTGATGTTCATGGGTTCTTCTTGATTCTACCTTAACCGATGAAGCATATTTTGATTTTTTTTTGGTTGTGTTGTATGCATTCGGTCATGAATGGAAATGAGAGAAATGGTTGTTGTTTCATGTTCTTTTGATGAATAATGGAAAATAGGTGAAGTTGAGCCAAACAAATGAGCATGCATGTGCCTTAAATGCTAAGGGGAAAAAATCGGCTAACATATTGTGTGTATTATGTAATGATTGTGCTTTAAAATTATGAAATGGAGATTATGATTAAGTAAAATCATAGATATGTGATGATTGATTGGTGATATACATGTTTTAAATAACATGCATACAAGGTATGGGTGAAAGAGTGATATGGTAATAAATCTGCTTGGAACAGCAACAGTAGCGTGATTTTGAAAAATCACCATAAATTGTGAGAGATGAGTTAGAAGCTGAATAAATTATGTAATTAAAGCTTAATTAGTCTAGTTTCTTATAAAATAAACCATGTAAGAAAAATAATTTCCAATAATGAGATATTTGAAGTGATGTGGGACAGGATCAGAATGACTTCTAGATCATCTGTTCTGTTTTTATAAAATCATTATAAATTGTAAAACAATGTTCATAAGATGAAATTTATATTATTAGACTCCTTAATGACTCTAGTTTCAAATGAAATAAACGAGAACATGTTTTGAATTCTGTACAATGAGAAATTTGATTCGTAGTGAGGAGCGGTCAGATTAGTCAAACAGTGAAACAGGAGAAAATTTAAGAAAAATCTGGTATTGATTGGACAAACCAAAAATTATGAAAATTTTATGGATGGAATATATATGAGTCTAATTTCAGGGAAAATTAACGGCACTTGATTTGGAGTTTCGTAGATCTAGTTATAAATGATTTTGTGACTATTGCTCAGGAAGACAGCTTGCAGTGAAATTATGATTATGTGGTAAACATTGACAAAAATTTGGTAATGAGTTGCTTATTGATTTCTTAAAAGCTTGCCATGATCAGTAGGTGTGAAAGTCGAATATATGTATATATTATATTTTGAAAGTGATACTCGAATAGTCGAATAATGACTAGTTTAAAATCTTTGAATTGAAGCTCAAGAGAGTAGAGGGGCAAAATTCGGATAAGGGAAAAGAGAAAGTAATCGAATAGCCATTGTATTCGTTCGGCAACATTCAAGGTAAGTTCTTAAGTGTTTAAGTTGATTCCTTTTTATATGCCTAAGAGTTAAATTAATATGGTAAAGGGAATGTAAATTTTATTTAGTTAATGTGCCGAATATGTAATGATTTAAGGCTATAAGCTGATTATGGCTATTATGCCTAAGTTGAATTGGATTTGGAAATTTGATGCACTAAATGAGTGTTACAATGAATAAACTATGCTGTATATGTGCTGGTGGAGATATCACGATTTGTGATTATTGAATATCTAAAGGAAACCATGATGTATATACAATTATTATATTTAGTCCGTTGTGGTAGCCGAAGGTGGCTTGGTACTAAAGTGATTAAATGTGAACTTCGATGAGGTAACTGTTAGTGATTGATGATATAAGTTATGCATTATAATAAATATTCGGGTTTCAAACCTAGCAGACGTAATGCCAGTGAAATGACATCAGACTTAAAGGTCTAGCAGGCTCATGGCCGGTGATGAAATCAGGTTATTATCTAGCAGGCAAATTGCCGGTAAACTATTAAAAGTGTGGTGCTACAAGACTATGGGCTAATACGATATGTGGATTCGTTCCGTATAGTAAATTATTCAGGTACGAACAACCTAATTAAGTACATGTGAAGTAAATAAATTTGATGATTGATGTGAATCGAACGTATAAGAAATGGTTTCATGTTTATGTTCAACTATGAGACCTTGTGTTAAATCGACAATCGAATTCGTTCAAATACATTAAGTTGGTCAGGTATGCGATATGTACTTATGCATGTTAAATCGATTGGAATTGAATCACAAATGTGAATTGAGAAGCATAGGTAAAAATGCCTATATGTGAGTAAGGGTAAAACCATCGTAAATTATCGATAAGGATGGGCTATGTGTGGAACCATCTTATAATTGCTAATTTGAAAGGTTGTGTACGAATCAGTGAGCAATATGTACATATTAGATGAATTGTGACCTTTTGGTTCTATCTGAATTAAGTTGTGCGATAAATAATTTATGTATATGATTTATATTCGAATGGTCACTATGGGTTAAGTTTGAATGATGAAATGGATATGTGATATTTTCGTATGACTTTTGAACTGAAATGTAAATGATAGTGTTCATATGGAGCTTATATCTGAATGTAGCAAATGACTACTAATGTGATATGTTGAATGAGAGGTGTTAAAATATGATTAAATATGCATGATATTTCATGTATATCCGGGTTAAATCCCGCAGGCTTCATGCTGGTATTATATCCGGGTTAAATCCCGCAGGCTTCGTGCTGGTAATATATCCTGATTAAATCTCGCAGGCTTCGTGCTGGTAATATGTCCAGGTTAAATCCCACAGGCTTCGTGCTGGTATTATATTCGGGTTAAATCCCGCAGGCTTCGTGCTGGTAATATGTCCGGGTTAAATCCCACGAGCTTCGTCTTTGGTATTATATCCGGTTAAATCCCACAAAGCTTCGTCTTTGGTAATATATCCGGTTAAATCCATGAGCCTAGTCTTGGTATTATATTTGGGCTTTTGAGCCTAGCGGGCTATAATACCAGTGAAATGATAATCGGGCCTTGAGCCTAGCAGGCGAAATGCCGGTGATTTGAGAAAAATCTAAGATTAAGGTACCTCGTATTAGATTGACAAATGAATACATTCAATACGTTAAGTGGGCCAGGTACACATTATGTACTCATATGTGAGTTTGATTTGAAGTGAATCATAAGTGTGTAATGTGATACATACGTGAATAAATGTTATAACTATATCTATGATCATGATACACCTGGTCAGGGTGAGAAAGTATGTGAAAGTATTTGATGTAATTATGTTATATGAATTCAGATTAAGTGTGATAAGAATGCTGAACGTGCAATATGTGCTTGTGAATATTCGGCCAGATGGCAATTATACCTAGAATATGGTCTCTTGAGAAATTGAATAATCGAAGTATAATTGCGTTTATTTGTTTGCATTGCTTAAAACTTACTAAGCTTATGAAAGCTTACTCCGTTGTTACGTTCCTCTATTTTATAGATTGTTGGCTCCAGTTACTTGCTCGGGTTGGAGTTCGCAGGAGATATTATCACACTGTCGAGCTCACGCTAATGGTGTAAGTAAATCCTAGTATTTCGAGTCTATGGCATGTATAGGGTTTTAATGTTTTGGACACCGTAAGCCCATATATGGGACAGATTGCATGTGAAAAGAAAATTTTTAAATTGATTGAAATTTTTCAGCACGGTTTTTGTGTGATTGACTGAGTTTAAGTCGGGTAACACCTCGAACCCTGTTCCGATGAGGGATACGGGCGAGGGGTGTTACATTTAGTGGTATCATAGCTATGGTTTAGTCGGTTCTTAGACTAACATAGCAAGTATAAGAGTCTAGCTATACATGCCGTAAGTAAAGCGTGATAGTGTGATATCTATCGGCTCTTATAAATTGTTTTGCTCAGGTAATGATGTGTTCCAACCGAGCTATTATTAATTGATCCGAAAATGCTATTGAACTGATTGTGATATATTGTGATATGACGAAATTGAAAGGGAATGAGTACGATCGTTCACTAATGAATTGACGGAAAAGACAATGGTTGGACCATGGCAATACATGAGACAGATGAACTAGTGTAAGACCCATCAGGGACGTGGCATCAGCTCGACTTGTGCTAAGCATAAGACCTATCTGGGATAGGCATCGGCACAGCCCAGTGAGTGCTAGTGTAAGACCTATCAGGAATAGGCATCAACACAGGCAGAGCAGAGCTAGTATAAGACCATAGTTGGACTATGGCATTAGGTAAGCGATGTACTCAAAATCGTAAGATTTTTTTCGATTTGATAAATATTGACAAGTGATCAATACTAAATGTGGAAACTTGATAAGACATTATTGGTAATTTGAGTAAGAGAAATGAAAGTGTGAATTGTGATAAATTCACTTATGTTTTGCTAATATTCACTTGAAATAAAGTTGCGTGTATTACTGAGATATGTGAAACTGTATCTATAACGAATTGGAAATTTGAAATGTTTGAATCAATGTGTGTAATATTATGATGAGTGATAAAGTTATCTGTGTATACAAATATGAAGGTTCCTTTCGAGGCTTAACGACCCCACCCCCTTATCAGTGTTATTATTATAAGATTTCATTGTAGTATGATCGGAATAAATTCGAGGATAAATTCATACGATGTTATTCTTCTGTTTCTATTAAATGGTATTCCATCTTATAAAAGTATATGAAATGTGATAGTTCAAAATGAGTTCAGAGTAACAGTTATTTGATTTTGGATATCTGGACATATAAGATTTCTGTTGATGTTATTATTGTTCTGATATGGAATAAGAATACAGATAGGTTAAAGGTTATGTAAAGGATCTTTATATGAACTCCGATTGTGAAATGTTTGTTTATCTGAGTTGTAATAGATTATACAAGTATATGGAATAAAAGAAATTAGTGGTATTATAGAAGTGGTTGTGAGATAGAATTTCTATCCAAATTGAATCAAAAATTTTATTATTTTCTAAGAGAGAAATCTTATTGGATTATGATTTATCATCTGATGAGAAAAGATCGGTAAGATGGGGTTTGCATGTGCAAGGTTTTATTTGATGAAGTGACTAAAGTATCTATGATGTGATCTGTTGGTGTAGACCAAAGTTCTGGATTTTTGGTAAAAAGAGATACATGTGAAGAATGGAAAAATTGTGATTCCAAGAATTTGGCGAAAACGTTTTGAGAGTGGAAACTATTTCTTCTGGTAAGATTTTCAGGGACGAAAATTCCTAAGGGGGGAGAGTTGTGACAGCCCTAATTTGGCCCTAGTCGAAAAGTGGTTTCGGGATCACAAAACCGAGCCAAAAAAATAATTAAATGTTATATTCTGTGATTATTACATGTGAAAGTGCATGTGTGAAAATTTCATGCTTTGATTTTTGCCATTTGTAAGTGAAATTTTGAAATAGGACTTATGTGAAAATTTTTGAAAATGCAATAGGCTAATTTGTAGTGGCCAAATAAATAGGAGTGCAAAATAAGAGGATTTTCATGTCAAACCTCCCATTTTAATGCATAGTGGCCGGCCATCCTGTTGGTGGTAGACAACATGTGCAAATTTTTTTATTTGAGTTATGGCATGAGTATGGCACAAATATTATTTGTGTTTTTGTGTCATAAAATGTTGGGTGATAAGAATAACAAAAGGAAGTAAAGGAAGTTTTTGTTCATTCTTTGTTCTTCATAGCCGAATTTGAGAGACCAAATAGGGGAGGAAACCCTTGAATATTTAGTCACTAGGAGGAGGAAAATTGAAGGTAAGTTCTTGGTATTTTGCTTCTCTTTTGATGTTCATGGGTTCTTCTTGATTCTACCTTAACCCATGACGTATATTTTGATTTTTTTTTTTGGTTGTGTTGTGTGCATTCGGTCATGAATGGAAATGAGAGAAATTGTTGTTGTTTCATGTTCTTTTGATGAATAATGGAAGATAGGTGAAGTTGAGCCAAACAAATGAGCATGCATGTGCCTTAGATGCTAAGAGGAAAAAATCGGCTAACATGTTGTGTGTATTATGTAATGATTGTGCTTTGAAATGATGAAATGGAGATTAGTCTTAAGTGAAATCATAGATATGTGATGATTGATTGGTGATATACATGTTTAAATAACATGCATGCAAGGTATGGGTGAAAGAGTGATATGGTAATAAATCTGCTTTGGACAGCAGCAATAGCGTGATTTTGAAAAATCACCATAAATTGTGGGAGATGATTTAGAATCTGAATAAATTATGTAATTAAATCTTAATGAGTCTAGTTTCTTATAAAAGAAACCATGTAAGCAAAATAATTTTTGATAATGAGATAATTGAAGTGATGTGGGATAGGGTCAGAATGACTTCTAGATCCTCTATTCTATTTTTATAAAATCATTATAAATTGTAAAAAAATGTTCATAAGATGAAATTTATATTATTAGACTCCTTAATGAGTATAGTTTCAAATGAAATAAACGAGAACATGTTTTGAATTCTGTACAATGAGAAATTTGATTCGTAGTGAGGAGCGGTCAGATTAGTGAAATAGTGAAACAGGAGAAAATTTAAGAAAAATATCGTATTGATTGGACAAACCAAAAATTATGAAAATTTTTTGGATGGAATATATATGAGTATATCTTCATTGGAAATTAACGGAACTTGATTTGGAGTTTCGTAGCTCTAGTTATAAATGATTTAGTGACTGTTGCTCAGGAAGACAGCTTGTAGTGAAATTATGATTATGTGGTAAACATTGACAAAAATTTGTTAATGAGTTGCTTATTGATTTCTTATAAGCTTGCTATGATAAGTGGGTGTGAAAGTCGAATATTTATATTTATATATATATATATATATATATATATATATATATTATATTTTGAAAGTGATACTCGAATAGTCGAATAATGACTAGTTTAAAATCTTTGAATTGAAGCTCAAGAGAATAGAGGGGCAAAATTCGGATAAGGGAAAAGAGAAAGTAATCGAATAGCCATTGTATTCGTTCGGCAGCATTCAAGGTAAGTTCTTAAGTCTTTAAGCTTGATTCCTTTTTATATGCCTAAGAGTTAAATTAATATGGTAAAGGGAATGTAAATTTTATTTAGTTAATGTGCCGAATATGTAATGATTTAAGGCTATAAGCTGATTATGGCTATTATGCCTAAGTTGAATTGGATTTGGAAATTTGATGCACTAAATGAGTGTTACAATGAATAAACTATGCCGTATATGTACTGGTGGAGATATCACGATTTGTGATTATTGAATATATAAAGGAAACCATGATGTATATACAATTATTATATTTAGTCCGTTGTGGTAGCCGAAGGTGGCTTGGTACTAAAGTGATTAAATGTGAACTTCGATAAGGTAACTGTTAGTGATCGATGATATAAGTTATGCATTATAATATATATTCGGGTTTCAAACCTAGCAGACGTAATGCCAGTGAAATGACATCGGACTTAAAGGTCTAGCAGGCTCATGGCCGGTGATGAAATCAGGTTATTATGTAGCAGGCAAATTGCAGGTAAACTATTAAAAGTGTGGTGCAATAAGACTATGGGCTAATACGATTATGTGGATTCGTTCCATATAGTAAATTATTCAGGTACGAACAACATAAATTTGATGATATGAGATATGAGATTGACATAGCTTCGGCTATGTGTTTGGCACTTAGGGTGCAAGATTCCTGAGTATCTGATATTATTTTAAATGTTCTAATGGGTATATCGAAGATATGAAATGGTAAGAAAAGAAACTATATGAGTATTGAACCGATGAAATTTGTTAGTTCATGATTACTTATGTGATTAAATATGTGTTAACCTTATGATTTAATGATTTTGTAGTATATTATGTTCATACTATTTGATTTGGTGAATGACTGGTGAGCTTTACTTATTAACTATACAAGCATACTAAGCTTTATAGCTTACTCTGTTTACTTTTCTGTGTTTTATAGTGATTATCAAAGCTAGCTCGAATTGGGAGTCGTCAGAGATTGCATCACACTATCAAGCTTTCACTTTGGTACTTTTGAAATTATGTATTTCGTTATATGGAATGTATAAAAGTTATGGTCATTTTGGTATATGTTAGTAATGGATTTAGACATTTGAGTTGGCTTGTAAATGATGAATGGTTTGTTATGTGTATAGCCATGTCATTTGGCTTATTTTGGCATGATTGGTGATGTATGTATATATGTGAAAAAGGCCTTTTGATATGATGTGTATAATTTCCATTTATATGCTTGTTGTGAATTGGTATTTGGAGCATCAAATTGTTGAATTTGAGATTGGTATGTTTGTGGTTTTAGGTAAAATGATGCATAATTGAAAGTGACCATATTGATTATTTGAGAATGTGAATTTTGGTATGAAATTGAATGGCTTATTGTGATACTAGTGTATCTTGTGATTAATAGTATGAATTTAGCATGAATTAAGCTTGGCTGAGATTGGTTTGAATGCCTATTTATGCCATGTTATATGCCTTTTGGGTTGATGTAGGTGAATGCAATTTGGGTGAGAAAGATGGCTTGGTAAATAGGCTAATTTTGTCCACACGAGCGTGTGTCTTAGTCGTATGTGACACACGGTCAGGTGACATGGTTGTGTGTCCCCTAATGTTTAATTTGAAACCAAGTCAATATGCTCCACATGGCCCAGCACACGAGCGTGTAACTTGGCCGTGTGGCATAAGTCAATATACCCTACAGGTTTGGCATGGCCAAACACACGGCCTGGCACACGGGCGTGTGAGACCATTTCGAAAGGCACACGAGCTAGTCACACGGGCGTGTGGTTGGCCATATTACCCAAGTCAAGGAGTTACAAGGGGTCGAATACGTGCTGGGCCACGGCCATGTGATCCCATTTCGAATGTCCACATGGCCTGTGACACTGGTGTGTCTTTGGTCGTATGTCTATTTTTGATAAAGTAGTTAAACAGCTAGTGGCGTGTATCAAAGGTTATCTTGTGCGTCTGTTCGCAGGAGATGAAAAAGGCTTTGATTGTGTAATAGCTTTGTGCTTATTAGGTCCCTATTTATTTATTTTTTTTTAAATGAAAATAGTGTCCATTGAGACCTTATAGTTATAGAGTGACCGTTTACACACCTTCTCGGGCCAGTGTAGTGGTCCCATTATGACAGTGAAACGATCAAATGAGCATGTGTCCCCTGTATTTTGTGAAATTTTCTAAGTGTTTCAAAAATTTCCTGAGTTATCAGTTAGTCCCAAACCACTTCTAACACATGATCTGGGTCTCGTAGGCTCATATTAGGGACGTTATGAATTATTGTGAATGATTTATATTTGAAATGGAAAATTGTATGAGAAATGAATGTTTATTTGTGTAATAAGTCTGATAATACTCCGTAACCCTATTTCAGCAATGAATACGGGTGAGAGGTGTTACATTTATTGGTATTATAGCTACGATTTTGTTGATTCTAGGACAAACGTAGCGTATGTGAGAATCTAGCTATACATGCCATATATAACTTATGATAGAGTGATATCTCCTGACAGTTTTAAATCTTGTTTTCGTATAGTAATGGATCCCAATCGAGCAGTGGCTGATGATATTGACAGTAACGCACTAGCTTCCGTTCACGGAGTAGCACAATCTGAGTCGAGACCCGTATAGGTAGTCAGGGAGGAGAGGCCAAGAAAGTCTTCTTCCAAATGATGAATGAGTAGTTCATTGAGTTTTTCAGAACAAATCTTGTTGCTCAACAACCTCCACCCCTACCTATTCCCTAACTGGTTCCCATAACTGCTTAAGGTTTGGAACCTTTACGTTTGAGTAAGCCGCCTATGGATAAAATCTGAAAGTACGGGGCTGAAGTGTTTAGAGCTACCATTGATGATGACCCAAAAAGAGCTAAGTTTTGGCTTGGGAATACAATTTGAGTATTTGATGAATTATCTTGCAAGGTAGCTAAATGTGTAAAATGTGTCGTATCACTTCTGAGAGACACTACATATCAGTGGTGGAATACTTTGATATCCGTGGTACCGAAAGAAAGAGTCACGTGGGAATTCTTCTAGACCAAGTTCAGAAAGAAATATATAAGCAAGAGGTTTATTGATAAAAAACACAAGGAATTTCTAGAACTAAAACATGGTCGTATGTCTGTAACCGAATACGAGAGAAAATTTGTTAAACTTAGTAAATATGCTTGAAAATGTGTTTCCACTAAGGCAATTATGTGTAAGAGATTCGATGACGGGTTGAACGAAGACATTAGACTTCTAGTTGGGATTCTAGAATTGAAAGAATTTTTTGTGTTAGTTGACAGAGCTTGCAAAGTCGAGGAACTTGGCAAAGAAAAGAGAAAAGCTAATTTTGAGGCTGGAGATTCAAAAAAGAGGTTGATGAGTAAACCATATCAGTCTTCGTCAAAGAAATCCCGAGATTCGTATAGTCGTTCCAATACTTCAGTGGGGTATTCTAGTAGGGATCATGGAAAGCAATATACGAGTCCTAAAGCTCAAGCCACTTCAGTATCGAGCATTGGTAGTGTTAGAACCAACAAACCCGAGTGTCAATAGTGTGGAAGACGGTATCTTGGAGATTGTTGGATGAATAATAAAGGTTTTTTCAAATGTCGCTCGCAAAATCATTGCATTCCAAATTGTCCTGAGTTACCTGAGAAAGAAAAATTTCAGAATGCAAGATCGAACAGTACAGCTTCTAGAAGGAGACCACCTAGAACTATGGGAAATGTGACTAGTAGTAAAGGACCGACAAAGGACTCTACTGTGAGATCCGAGGCTAGAGCACAAACTAGAGCTTACGCTATTCGTGCTCAAGAAGATGCGTCATCACCAGATGTTATCATCGGTACATTTTCTCTCTATGACACTAATATAATTGCCTTGATTGATCCTAGACCGATTCATTCATATGTCCGTAGGAATTTAGTGTCTAGTAAGAGTTTGCTTGTTGAGTCTACTGATTTGTGATTAAAGTATCGAACCCCTTAGGCAAGTATGTCTTAGTTGATAAAGTTTGTAAGAATTGTCCTTTGATGACTTAGGGTTACTGTTTTTCGGCAAATTTGATGCTTTTACAGTTTGATGAATTCGATGTGATTTTGGGTATGGATTGGTTGACTTTGAATGATGCTGTTGTGAATTGTACAAGAAAGACTATTGAATTGAGATGTTAGAATAATGAAATTCTTCGAATTGAATCTGTTGAGTCGAGTGAGTTGCTTGTTGTAATATCGTCGATGTTAGCTTAGAAATACACGAGAAAAGGTTGTGATGCTTACCTTGCATATGTACTGGATACCAAAGTGTCGGAATCAAAGATTGAATCAGTACCAGTGGTTTGTGAATATCCAGATGTGTTTCTAGAAGAGTTGTCTGGGTTGCCACCGATCAGAGAAGTCGAGTTTTCTATTGAATTAGTATCGGGAACATCACCGATATTGATAGCTTCGTACAGAATGGCTCCGACAAAATTGAAATATTTGAAATCTCAGTTACAAGAGTTAACAGATAGAGGTTTTGCACAACCTAGTTTTTCGTCCCGGGGTGCACCAGTGTTGTTCGTAAAGAAGAAAGATGGATCGATGAGACTGTGTATTGACTATCATCAGCTCGACAAGGTTACGATTAAGAATAAGTATCCTTTATCGAGAATTGATAATTTGTTTGATCATTTGAATGGGGAAACAGTATTTTCGAAGGTCGATCTGAGATCTGGCTATTATTAGTTGCGAGTTAAAGATTTGGATGTGCCAAAAACTGCATTCAAAACAAGGTACGGACGTTATGAATTTCTTGTTATGCCATTCAGAATAACTAATGCTCCTGCATATTTTATGGATTTGATGAATCGAATCTTTAGTCCATATTTGGACAGATTTGTTGTTATACTCATTGATGACATTTTGATCTATTCCCGAGATAAGTCTGAGCATGCTGAACATTTGATAATTGTATTACAAACCTTGAGAGATAATCAATTATTTGCTAAATTAAGAAAACACAAGTTTTGGCTCCGAGAGGTTGGATTTTTGGGGCATATTGTTTCAGCAGAAGGTATACGAGTAGACCTGAGTAAGATTTCAGAAGCTATTGATTGGAAACCACCAAGAAATTTTATCCGAAGTCAGAACTTTTTTGGGATTAGTTCGCTACTATCGATGTTTTGTAAAAGGTTTCTCAATGATTGCTACACCGATGACTCTATTGCTACAGAAAGATGTAAAGTTTGTGTGCTCCGAGAAATGCCAATAGAGTTTTGAAAAGTTGAAAGCATTGTTAACTGATGCACTAGTTTTAGTTCAGCCAAAGTCAGGTAAAGAGTTTGTGATTTTCAACGACGTGTCATTGAACGGTTTGGAATGTGTTTTGATGCAAAAGGGTAAAGTGATAGCTTATGCTTCCAAACAGTTAAAACCGTATGAAAAGAATTATTCGACACACGATTTAGAATTGGCCGCTATTGTTTTCACATTGAAAATTTGGTGACATCATTTATTCAGTAAGAAGTGCCATATCTTTACTGACCATAATAGTTTGAAATCTATAATGACTCAAAAATATTTTAATTTGCAACAATGAAAATGGCTTGAGTTGCTGAAAGATTATGAGCTAGTAATTGATTATCATGCAAGGAAAGCGAATGTAGTCGCGGATGCTCTAAGTAGAAAGTCTTTATTTTCTTTGCGGGCAATGAATACACAGTTAACTTCGTCTATTGATTATTCGATTTTGGCTAAGTTAGAAGCTAAATCATTATTTCTTCAGCAAATTTACGAGGCTAAAAAATGTGATAATGAATTGCAAGCTAAAAGAGTACAATGTGAGTCGACTACTGATTCAGACTATCAGATCGAATCCGATGATTGTTTAATGTTCCAAGATAGAATTTTTGTACCAAAGAATTCTAAGCTTATTCAAAAAATTCTACATGAAGCACACAGTGGTTGTTTATCTGTTGATCTAGGGAGTACTAAAATGTACAATGATTTGAAATAGCTATATTGGTGGTCGGGCATGAAACGAGACATTTCAGAATTTGTGTCGAGATGCTTAGTTTGTCAACAAGTTAAAGCCGAACATCAAGTTCCTTTAAGACTACTACAATCGGTAATGATACCAGAATGGAAATGGGATAGAGTTACTATTGATTTTGTATCAGGATTACCTCTATCTCCAAAAAAGAAATATGCTACCTGGGTTGTTGTTGATAGACTGATGAAATTGGCACATTTCATTCCTGTACGTACAGGCTTTTCACTCAATAGATTAGCTGAATTGTACATCTTTGAGGTTGTTAGATTCCACGGGATGCCAGTTTCTACTATTTCGGATAGAGATCCGAGGTTTACATCACAGTTTTGGAAGAAATTGCAAGAAGCTTTGGGTACGTGGTTACACTTTAGTACAGAATTTCATCCGCAAAATGATGATCAGTCTGAGAGACTAATTTAGATTCTCAAAGATATGTTTCATTGTTGTGTTTTAGAGTTTGAAGGCAATTGGGAAAAATATTTATTTGGTTGAATTCGCGTATAATAGCAGTTTTCAATCGAGTATAAAGATGGCACCGTATAAAGCATTGTATGGTCATAAATGCCGAACTCCATTGTATTGGACCGAGCTTAGTGAGAAAAAGATTCATGAGGTTGATTTGATCAGAGAGACAGAAGATAAAGTAAAAGTAATTTGCAACAGTTTGAAAGCAGCTTCAAATCGACAGAAATTGTATGCGGATTTGAAACATAAAGACATTGAATTTCAAATCGAAAACAGAGTGTTTTTTAAAGTATCTCCATGGAAGAAGATTTTTCATTTTGGTCACAAAGGAAAATTGAGTCCACGATTTATTGGGTCGTATGAAATTATTGAGAGAATAGGGCCAGTGGCATATAGACTAGCTTACCGTCAGAATTAGAAAAGATCCAAAATGTATTTTATGTGACAATGTTGCACCGATATAGATCTGATTTGTCACACGTAATTTCTCCGACAGAGATTGAAATTCAACCTGATATGACATATAATGAAGAACCGATCAGAATTCTGGCTTGTGAGATCAAAGAGTTGACAAATTAAAGCATAGCTTTAGTAAAGGTTCTATGGAAATGTCAAAGTATTGAAGAAGCTACGTAGGAACCCAAGGAAGCTATGAGAAAATAGTACCCTAACCTATTTTCTAGTAAGATTTTCGGGGACGAAAATTCCTAAGGGGAGAGAGTTGTAACAACCCATTTTTAGTCAAATTAGAACAGTAGTTTTGGGACCACAAATCTGAAGTCATAATATTTATTTTATTATTATTTTAATGTCTATGCCATGATAGTATGATTGTGGGAAAATTTCGTTAAGAAATTTTATAATTTGAATACTTAATTTGATAAAAAGGCCAATTTTTACATGGAGAAAGAAAGCTAGGGTTTGGCCATCTTCTTTTCTTTTAAATGGGTATGATTTTTGTCCCGTTTTTAATGATTTCTATGTTTTTGAGATCGTTGCAACTTAATCTAGCTAGTCCAGGGACTAATTTGCAAAAATGTTAAATTTTTAGGGTTTTTCCATTGATTAATATAGGTATATTTTTATTTTTGATGATAGAAATTGTATGGTTGTTGTTAGATAAACAACATTTGTAAAGTGATTTTTGGTAAAATTGCCAATTAAGGATTAAATTGTGAAATGTGTAAATTTTATGGTGGAAATGTGAAATAAATGAAAAATATGGGCTGCTATGATAATAAGAGAAATTAGGCTACATGGTTAGGGACCTAATTACATGAATTTGTATTTTTATGAGCTAGGGACTAAATTCTAAAAATGCTGAAATATTGGGGGCAAAAATGTAAAGTTGCTATAATATGTATTTTGGGATAAATTGAATAGAATGATAATTAAATAAGCTAAATTTGATTACATATGGATCAAGAAAAGCGAAGTTTGAATTTAGATCGGGGGAAAAACAAAGTTTTGGACTAGTCAATCCATTTCGTCGTTTTTACGATCGATGTGAGTTTGTATGTTAATAAGTATTAATATAATTGTGTTTTAAATGCTTTATTATTAATTTAATTGTGAATACAATCTTACGAATATGTTCGACGAAGATTCGGCAATTGGAAATCCCAGTTGAACCTTAGGAATAAATTAAGATACGAATGACAAGTCATTAGGGTTTATGTGTTTGAGTTGTTTGAGTGTTGGTCCATATGTCCTACAGGTGGCTGAGTTATTCGGCATGTATTGCGGATTCTTGTCAGCTTGTGTCAGTAGCACTGTGTAGCTACGTCATGACCGTCAGCTTGAGTGAGCAGACCCATTGATAGCTTGAGAGTGAGCATTATATGAGATATGAGATTGAGATAGCTTCAGCTATGTATTTGCACTCAGGGTGTGAGATTCCCGAGTATCTGATATTATTCCAAATGTTTCAACGAGTATGTCGAAGATATGAAACGGTAAGAAAAAAATACGTAGTAGTATAGGTATGAACGAAAAATATATGTTAACCTTATGATTTAATGATTTTGTAGTATATTATATTCATACTAATGGATTTGGTGAATGAATGGTGAGCTTTACTTATGAACTATACAAGCTTAAAAAGCTTTATAGCTTACCTTGTTTACTTTTTCGTGTTTTATAGTGATTATTGAAGCTAGATCAGATTAGGAGTCATTAGAGATTGCATCACACTATCAAGCTTTCACTTTGGCACTTTTGAAATTATGTATTTCGTTATATGGCATGTATAGGCGTTATGGTCATTTTGTTATATGTTAGTAATGGATTTAGCCATTTGAGTTGGCTTGTAAATGATGAATGGTTTGTTATGTGTATAGCTAGCCATGTCATTTGGCTTATTTTGGCATGATTGATGATGTATGTATATATGTGAAAAAGGCCTTTAGATATGAAGTGTATAATTTCCATTTATATGCTTTTTGTGAATTGGTATTTTGTGCATCAAATGGTTGAGCTTGAGATTGGTATGTTTGTGATTTTAGGTAAAGTGATGCATAATTGAAAGTGACCATATTCATGATTTGAGAATGTGAATTTTGGTATGAAATTGAATGGCTTATTGTGATACTAGTGTATCTTGTGATTAATGGTATGAATTTAGCATGAAATTAGGCTTGGTTGAGATTGGTTTGAATGCCTATTTATGCCATGTTATATGTCTTTTGGGTTGGTGTAGGTGAATGCAATTTGGATGAGAAAGATGGCTTGGTAAATAACCTAATTTTGTCCACACGGGCAGAGACACAGACATGTATCTCAGCCGTGTGTGACACACGGTCAGGTGATACGGCCATGTGTCCCCTAGTGTTTAATTTGAAATCAAGTCAGTATGCTCCACACGGCCTAGCACACGGGCGTGTAACTTGGCCATGTGGCATAAATCAGTATTACCTATAGATGGCTTAGCACACGGCCTGACACAAGGGTGTGTAAGGCCATTTTGAAGGGCACACAGGCATGTGGTTGGCAGTGTGACCCAAGTTAGGGAGTTACATAGGGCCGAACACGGGCTGGGACACGACCATGTGATCCCATTTCAAATGTCCACACGGGCATGTGTCCCCTGTATTTTGTGAAATTTTCTAAGTGATCCAAAAATTCCCTTAGTTATCAGTTTAGTCTCGAACCACTTATAATGCATGATTTGGGCCTCGTAGGCTCGTATTAGGGACGTTATGAATGATTGTGAATGATTTATATTTGAAATGGAAAAATGTATGAGAAATGAATGTTTATTTGTGTAACAAGTTCGGTAATGCTCCATAACCCTTTTCCGGTAATGAATACGGGTGAGGGGTGTTACTTAAGATGTCGTCTTTCACAAGTCTAGTGATTTTTTCTCGGTTAACATGACCAAGTCTCAAATGTCAAAGGTACGTCTCATTAAAGTGAGAAGTTTTAAGTATTTTATTCGATATTTGTGTCTCAAGCAAGTGTACATCTTTAGTTTGATAAAATAGAGATTATTTAACATCCATCCATTACAAATAAGATTGCTATTTCTAAATATTGCAATTCCATTATTAAAAGTCACGAAGTTTTTCTTGAAACTTGGTATATAGAAAATGATTTTTAAAATAATCTTCCTAAACTTATCAAAATAAATATGTACATCTCCCACTACTTGAGCTGTCACACTTGTTTTGTTCTCAGCCTACAATGATGAGCTCTTATCTCTAAAATCTTTCTTCTCATCGAACTCCTATAGAGAAACAAAAATATGATTAGTGGCTCCCGAATCAATGACCTAGTGGTCTATTGAATCCTCCACTAAACAAGCTTTTATCACCAAGATTTCCATACATTTGCCTTTGGTGGCTAGGTGTTCCTTTCACTCTTTACAGTTTGCCTTAAAGTTCCCTTTCTTACTACAAAAGAAGCATTTAGACTTAGATAAGTCTTTAGGCTTTTTGGTTCTCTTCCTTTCCACTTGTAGTGGCCCAGAGACCTTAGCCTTGCCTTTCTTAGCACACTTTCCCTTTCCTTTTAAGGAAGAAGCAAAAATTATGTTTACTTTTACTCTTTGGACCGGCTGACTATCATTGAAAATCAACTGATAGGATTGTAACTCTTTCATGAGTTGTATCAGTGTCAAGCTTTTGTTCCCAAGGTTATATGCAGCCCAAAAGCCTCCAAAGTCCTTGGACAAGCTCTTGAACACCATCTCAATCTAAGTTTTCTAATCCAAATTGACCTCATTATCCGCGGCCTCGACAGAATATCCCATAAGAGTAGCCATATGTTCTTTAATCGGAGTGTCGGACTTACCGAGTAGCTTGTTGTGCTAGTTGTCTTCTTTGAAGATAGAATTTCATAATTTATTGCATGACAATACCTACCACAGGGGCCGGTCCAACTATCATATGATCATAAAAAATTTTCTTACTTTCAGGAAGTCTCATCAATGAAATTTACATGACAAAGTCTACCTTGGGGTAGGTCCATTTCATGCCATCACAAGAGACCATTGATAGAAGTTGTAAGTCTTATTTAAAGACCTTCTCCCACTCAATATTTTAAAAAACATGCAAGGTTTTTAATGTATGGTTTCAGTCATGAATGATCAATATATGTATGACATGTAACACCCTTTACTCGTACCTGACACCGGGATAGGGTTTGAGCCATCACCGAGACTTTACATTTTGTAACGTACCAATTTGGGTCACCAGTTTTACTTCAAATTTAAAACTTTTCACCTACGAACAACTCGTCCCTTATACAGGTCTACGAGACCCTAGACACACCATAAGGTAGTTCGGGACAAAACTAGGAGTGTTCGACAGACCCTGGATATCTTAGGAATACTTCCCTAATTTGAAGTATCACACGCCCATGTGAGTGGGCCGTGTGTTCACACGCGCCCGTGTGACTTGGTACACGCTCATGCCCTTCAGCCATGTACAACACTGACTCATCAACACGGCCATACCACACACCCGTGCTGCCTGTCTGTGGGCAACACTGTCTTTTAGACATGGCAGCGACACACAGCCATAGCCCACACCCATGGGGAGAAACCATGTGTCACGCACAGCCTAGACACACGCCCATGTGTCTAACCATGTGGATCCCAAATGGGCTATTTTACAAGCCTTTGGTCACCCTTTCTTCCATCTATACTTAATGGTCATCAAATTTTGAAATAAAACATGACTACGCATTGATAAATCTTTGATGAATCTTATTGTATGGAAACCTCATATCATTGGTTTCATACATGAAAGGTTATTTCCCATTTTGTGTTTACGGGTTTCCATGTCACTTTAATTCATCCGAAATTGGCTCGTTCATGCGACTCATTACCAATTGGCAACAACCCATCACATGTAAATAAAATCATGCATAGATTAGTAGGTCATAGCCTACATCAATTAAGCCAATTTCCATGGCCATATACAAAGAACTAAACATATTTTTACATGCCTTCATTTGGCAAAGCAAATGACACATATAACAAAATACTCAAAAATCCTTTACATGCCACTGAACAAAATAGAAATGTCTTTATACTAAGGCTTGTCTAGTTGATAGTGTGTTAACTCTCTGATCGTCTTCCAGTCCTTATGAGTCCTCGAGCTCTGTGAGACAGGGAAAAAGGGAGGGGTAAGCATTTACATGCTTAGTAAGCTCGAATAACAGGAAAGTAAACTTACCAAGTATTTAACATGCATCCATGATAGATAAGGAAACCAACAATTATTAATTGGTTCCCTATTACATGCACTCAATCAATAAGTTAGTAACATAATCAAGCATCATATAATTTAACTAGATGAGATCATCATTCAATATCACATTTACACAAACATCTCATGTTATTCTCGTTGAGTTTCTAGGAAATCTCGATGGAATACCCATTAACCGTCAATTCATACGAATGATCATTCCATATACGCACTCCTGTGAACTTTACATTTTATGGCGGGATTACCAGTCCAGGCTAAATCCCTTAATACGACAAACACCCTTAATGAGCTCAAATTTGAATTACCAGTCCAGGCTAAATTCAGACCCTAAACGAATTACCCGTCTAGGCTAAATCCATAATGCACACATATTCTTCGGGAGGCTTGGTCATTCAAGGAACACCAGTCCAAGCTAGATCCTTTCTATACTAGAGATCAACGGATTACCCATCCGGGATAAATCCTTACTGCAACACATGCACGATCTCGTTACACATATCAATCAGGGTTTATCCATCGAATTCCCTTGTTCAACCTCAACCGACACATTTTTCACATGTTACCATCAAATATGCATTTCTATGATATTTCATGCCAGTAATAAATGAAATCATCATGCATTAATAAATCATACAAATATGCATATTAGGGGTTTACTTTAATTTACCCGAATTTACTTGGTATTTGTTTCGTAGCTATGTTTCGGTTATTTTGAAACCTTTCGTTTACCTCGATCGACCTCCGAAGTTTTGTTCCTCGGGGTCTATAACAACAAAATTATATCATTAATACCCTACATTATACATTACGAGTCTAATCCTCACCCCCGGTCCAAATGACTATTTTGCCCGTAACTTTTAATATTTTTACGATTTAGTCCCTAGGCTCGTATAATGAAACACATGCACTTTCTATCTTACCCAAGCCTAGCCGAGCACTTTTCTCTCTTATGGAAACCCACATTCCCATTATTTTCTAATTTCTACCACACGATTTATAACTTTTGCAAAATGGTCCCTACAAGGGTTTTTCATGAAAATCACCTAAGAAAAGATGTTTAGCACATATTCATCTTTCATATTCCTCTATAATCCATCAAAATAGAAATAAATCATGCATGGGTAAATTTTTAAACATGAACCCTAGCATGAAATATGGGTAGAAATGAAGAGAACAAGCTACCAGGATTCCAAAAATACAAAGGACATTAAAAACGGGGATTGAGAGCACTTACTATTGAGCTTGAAATGTTTAAAAACCCTAGCTATGGTGACAAGAGAATTTTGGCAGCATGGTGAAGAAGAATGGCTGATTTTGGCTTGATTTTTCCCATTTTATTTCGTTAAAAAGCCAAATGACCAAAATGCCCTCATGCCCTTTCTTTAAAATTTCATCCATGCAAACCCATTTTTGTCCAAAAAGTTAGAAATTGGACAATTTACTCTCCAAGACCTTCTAATTCATAACTCAAAGCAATTTCATACAAATTGCTTCTAGAATTCAAGTTTTACAATTTATTCAATTTAGTCCCTAATTTCCAATTGAACACCTTACTCAAAGAATTTATTCTTGAAACTTTAACACATGCATATATTCATATTCTAAGCCTCATAATAATCATAAAATAAATATTTTGATGTCAGATTTGTGCCCCTTAAGGACTTCCGTCTTCAAAAGTCTTACCAGTAAACAGGTTCAGATATTAGCTTCTCATGGTTTCTTTCGTCTCCTAAGTAGCCTCTTCCACACCATGTCGATTCCATATAACTTTTACTAAAGCCACGTTTTTGTTCCTCAACTGTTTAACTTCACGAGCCAAAATCCTGACCGGTTTCTCTCCATATGTCATGTCCGGTCGAACTTCAATCTCAGTCGGTGAAATCACATGAGAGGGGTCTGATCAGTATCGCCTTAACATAGATACATGGAACACATCATGAATCTTTTCCAGTTCAGGTGGCAATGCTAAACGATAAGCTAACGGTCCAATTCTTTCGGTGATCTCGTATGGTCCGATGGATCGTTGTCTCAGTTTACCTTTCCGACCAAATCTTAATACCTTTTTCCATGGAGATACCTTCAAAAATACTCTATCTCCGACTTGGAACTCAATTTCCTTTCTTTTTAGATCTGCATAAGACTTTTGCAGATCTGATGCCGCTTTTAGACAATCTCGTATCACTTTAACTTTTTCTTCAGTTTCTTTAATCAGATCAACTCCATGAATCTGATTTTCCTTAAGTTCAGTTCAGTATAATGGAGTTCGGCACTTCCTACCATGCAAGGCCTCATAAGGCACCATCTTTAAACTTGTTTGGAAACTATTGTTGGAGGCAAATTCTACCAAAGGCTGGTATTTTTCCCAGCTACCCTGAAATTCGAGGATGCAACATCACAACATATCCTCGAGAATCTGAATCATCCGCTCAGACTGACCATCGGTCTGAGGGTGAAAAGCTGTGCTAAAGCTTAACTTCGTACCCAAGGCTTCTTGCAACTTCTTCCAAAATCTCGAAGTGAACCTCGAATCTCTGTCTGAAATAATCAATAGTGGTACTCCATGTAATCTTACTATCTCAGAAATGTACAAGTCGACCAACCTATCAAGAGAATAATCTGTCCTTACTGAAATAAAATGAGCCGACTTCTTCAATTTGTCCACTACAACCCATATGGCATCTTTCTTTTTCGGAGTCAAAGGTAATCCTATCACGAAGTCCATGGTAACTCTGTCCCACTTCCATTCGGGGACCATTACGGGCTGTAACAAACCTGAAGGCACTTGATGTTCAGCTTTAACTTGCTGACATACAAGGCATTTTGATACAAATTCAAAAACATCTCTTTTCATGTCGTTCCACCAATACATTTTACTCAAATCGTTGTACATCTTGGTACTACCCGGGTGAATAGAAAAATGACTGTTGTGAGCTTCTTGCAAAATTTTCTGAATAAGTTCATTATCTTTGGGTACACAAACCCTATTTTTGAACATCAAACATCCAACGGGACAATTCAGAAGTCTGATTCAACACCTGACTCACATTGAGCCCTTTTTGCTTGTAAGTCGTCATCATTAAGCTGAGCATCATGAATTTCCTACAGAAATATCGGCCTAGCCTCCAACTCGGCCAAGATTGAACCATCATCAAGCAATGTCAAATGAGTATCCATGGCTCTAAAAGCAAATAGGGATTTTTTGCTCAACGCATCGGCGACCACATTTGCCTTTCCGGGGTGATAGTCGATAATCAGATCATAATCCTTTATTAATTCTAACTATCTCCTCTGTCTCAAATTTAATTCTTTCTGAATCATCAAGTATTTTAAACTCTTGTGGTCTGTGAAAATGCGGCAAGTTTCACCATACAAATAATGTCTCCAAGTCTTTAAGGCAAAAACAATGGCTGCGAGCTGTAGGTCGTGTGTCGAATAGTTCTTCTCGAGGGGTTTCAACTGTCGTGAAGCGTAGGCTATCACTTTACCATCTTGCATAAGTACACAACCTAGTCCGTTCAAAGATGCATCAATGTAGACCACAAATTCTTTTCTCAGTTCAGGTAGTACTAAAACAGGAGCTTCAGTCAGCAATGTCTTTAACTTCTCAAAACTTTGTTGACACTTCTCCGTCCATCCAAACTTAACGTCTTTCTGTAGCAATCTTGTCATCGGAGTTGCTATCATGGAGAATCCTTTCGCAAACCTTCGATAGTAACCAGCTAAGCCCAAAAAGCTTCTAACCTCGTTACATTCTTAGGCTATTTCCATTCGACAATTGCAGAAATCTTACTTGGATCAACTCGGATGCCTTCACCCGAAACAATATGACCTAAAAATCTGACTTCCTGGAGCCAAAACTCACTCTTGCTAAACTTGGCATACAGCTGCTTTTCCCGTAAGGTCTGTAGCACGATTCTCAAGTGCTTTGCATACTCTGTCTCATCTTCAGAATAAATTAAGATGTCGTCAATAAACACAACGACAAACTTATCCAAATATGGTCGAAAGATCCTATTCATTAGGTCCATAAAAACGGAAGGTGCATTCGTCAGCCCAAACGGCATAACAAGAAATTCATAATGACTATACCTCGTCTTGAAAGCTGTCTTAGGTACATCCAAGTCTTTAACTCATAGCTGATAATAGCCAAACCTCAAGACTATCTTAGAGAACATAGTGGCTCCTCTCAACTGGTCAAACAAGTCATCAATTCTTGGTAAAGGATACTTATTCTTGATGGTTACCTTATTTAGTTACCGATAATCAATACATAATCTCATTAAACCATCTTTCTTCTTTACAAACAATACGGGGCACCCCAAGGTGAAAAACTTGGCCTTGCAATCCTTTATCTGTCAGCTCTTGCAACTGTGCTTTCAACTCTTTCAGCTCAGTAGGTGGTTCCATTTTGTACGGAGCAATAGAAATAGGAGCTGTCCCTAGCACAAGTTCAATACCAAATTCTATTTCCCTTTCAGGAGATAATCTGGGTAATTCCTCAGGAAACACATCTGGATACTCACACACTATCGGCATGAACTCGATCTTCAATTCTGTTTCCTTAGTGCTTAATACAGATGCAGGTTAAGCTTCATACCCTTTACTCATATATCTCTGAGTAACCATTGCCGTGATTATCATCAGCGACGAACCCAATTCTCTTGATTCGACCCGCAGAATTTCACCATCCAGGCATTTCAATTTAATATACTTACTACCATAATTTACAATTACATCATGCAGGGCTAACCAATCCATACCAACTATTACATCAAATTCATCAAATGGTAACAACATAAGGTTAACCGGGAAACAATGACCTCGAATTGTCAAAGGACAATTCTTACAGGTTTTATCAACTAGGACCGACTTGCCTAGTGGGTTGGACACTCTATTAATATCTTCTGTACTTTCAACAAGTATGTTCATTCTAGATGCCAATCTCATGTAGATATATGAATGCCTCGACCCTGGGTCAATTAAAGCAACAACACTTGTATTAAAAAGATAGAAAGTACTCGTAATAACATCAAGAGCAGTGAATTTCTCTTGAGCACGTATCGTATACATTCTTGTCGGGGCTTGAACCTCTAATTTTGCAGCATCTATACTCACAACTCAACTTCCACTAGCACTCCGAGGGTATTTCGGAGGTCTACCTCGTGGAATAGGAGTACTCGATTTCGGGGTTACATCCACTTCTCTTTCTACTCGTTCTGGGAAGTCTCTGAGAAAGTGATCAAAAGAACCACACCTAAAACATGTGCCACTCTTCATTTGGCACTCTCCGAAATGAAATTTATTGTAGCTCTTACACTTCGATTTTTGGCCATTTACACTCCCCACACTATTCACCATCAAGGAGGAAGACTTTTGACCTTGTCGTTTAGAGCTTCTCGCTCTACCTGAATATTCCACTGACGAAGTAGAGCGTTCATGCCGACTCTTGGCTTTCTTCATAGAGAACAAGAGTGTTTTATAGCTAGACCTCTTGCTCACAACTCGAGCCTCTCTTTTAACTTGTTTTCTTTCATTATTAAGTTCCTCTGCCTTCTTAGCTCGATCGGACAATGCTGCAAATTCTCGTATTTCCAAGATCCCAATCAACAACTTGATGTCCTCATTTAGACCTTCCTCGAAGGGTTTACACATTTCCTATTCCGTTTGGACCCATTTAGTTGCGTACTGACTTAGTCGTACGAACTCTCTCTCGTATTCCGCTATAGTCTTGTTCCCCTGTTTAAGTTCCAAGAACACCTTTCACTTCGAGTCCAAAAACTGTTGACTAATGTATTTCTTCCTAAACTCTGCTTAGAAGAAATCCCAAGGAATATTTTCCTTCGGCACTACCGAGGATACGGTCTTCCACCAATGGTATGCAGTATCCTTCAAAAGGGACACAACACACTTCAAACATTCCTTGGGTGTGCATGACAAATCATCTACCAGTCGCATAGTATTTTCGAGCTAGAACTCAGCTCTTTCAGCGTCATCATCAACTTTCACTCTAAATTCCTTAGCCCCATACTTTCTAAGCTTATCTACCGGGGCTTTACCAATTCTCACCGGTGCCATACCTCGTGGCATATCCTCATCAAGTTGGTTAGGGGGCGGGGGATGTCTTGGTATATTGGGGCGATTTCTTAGATAATCCCCAAACCATTTGTCCATCATATCAAAGAAGGCAGCTCGGGCCTCTTCCTGGCCTTCAGACATAAGCCTTCTACTACTACTAGATACAGCTCGTTGTACGGAAGCTGGAGCATAGCTCTCGGCTCCCTCGGACTCATCTTGCGCTTGATTAGAAGACATTTACTATATTCAAAACAATTTAAACAATTAGGAGATGTCACACTATCAACATTCGAATAATAACATGTATAGCGAACTTTATCATCCATTACGGTAGTCCTAAAATCAACTAAACCATAGCTCTGACACCACTAAATGTGACACCCTTCACCCGTACATGACACCGGGATAGGGTTTAAGGCATCACCGGGACTTTACATTTTGTAACGTACCAATTTGGGTCACCAGTTTTACTTCAAATTTAAAAATTTTCACCTACAAACAACTCATCCCTTATATAGGTCTACGAGGCCCTAGACACATCCTAAGGTAGTTCGGGACAAAAACAGAAGTGTTCGACAGACCCTGGATATCTTAGGAATACTTCCCTAATTTGAAGTATCACACGCCCATGTGAGTGGGCCGTGTGGTCACACACGCCTGTGTGACTTCGGACACACCATGCCCTTCGGCTGTCTGCAACACCGACTTATCAACACGGCCATAGCACACGCCCGTGCTGCCTGTTCGTGGACAACACTATCTTTTAGACACAGTAGGGACACACGGACATAGCCCACACCCATAGGGAGGAACCATGTGTCACGCACGGCCTACACACACCCCCGTGTGCCTAACCATATGGACCCTAAATGGGCTATTTTGCAAGCCTTTGGTCACCCTTTCTTCCATTCATACTTAATGGTCATCAAATTTTGAAATAAAACATGACTACGCATTGGTAAATCTTTGATGAATCTTATTGTATGGAAACCTCATATCATTGGTTTCATACATGAAAGGTTATTTCCCATTTTGTGTTTATGGGTTTCCATGTCACTTTAATTCGTCCGAAATTGGCTTGTCCATGTGACTCATTACCAATTGGTAACAACCCATCACATGTAAATAAAATCATGCATAGATTAGTAGGTCATAGCCTACTTCAATTAAGCCAATTTTCATGGCCATATACAAAGAACTAAACATATTTTTACATGCCTTCATTTGGTAAAGAAAATGACACATATAACAAAATACTCAAAAATCCTATACATGCCATTGAACAAAATAGAAATGTCTTTATACCGAGGCTTGTCTAGTTGATAGTGTATTGACTCTCCGATCATCTTCCAGTCCTGATGAGTCCTCGAGCTCTGTGAGACAAGGACAAAGGGAGGGGTAAGCATTTACATGCTTAGTAAGCTCGAATAACAGCAAAGTAAACTTACCAAGTTTTTAACATGCATCCATGATAGATAAGGAAACCAACAATTATTAATCGATTCCCTATTACATGCACTCAATCAATAAGTTAGTAACATAATCAAGCATCATATAATTTAAATAGATGAGCTTATCATTCAACATCTCATTTACACAAACATCTCATGTTATTCTCATTGAGTTTCTAGGAAATCTCGATGGAATACCCATTAACCGTGAATTCATATGAATGATCATTCCATATACGCACTCCCGCGAACCTCACATTTTATGGCGGGATTACCAGTCCAGGCTAAATCCCTCATTTTATGAACTTATAAGGTGATGTCGGGATTACCAGTCCATGCTAAATCCCTTAATATGACAAACACCCTTAATGAGCACGGATCTGAATTACCAGTCCAGGCTGAATTCAGACCCTAATTAGATTACCCGTCCGGGCTAAATCCATAATGCACACATATTCTTCGGGAGGCTTGATCATTCAAGGAACACCTGTCCAGGCTAGATCCTTTCTATACTTGAGATCAATGGATTACCCGTCCAGGCTAAATCCTTACTGCAACACATGCAGGATCTCGTTACACACATCAATCAGGGTTTATCCATCGAATTCCCTTGTTCAACCTCAACCGAGGCATTTTTCACATGTTACCATCAAATATGCATTTCTATGATATTTCATGCCAGTAATAAATGAAATCATCATGCATTAATAAATCATACAAAATGCATATTAGGGTTTTACATTAAGTTATCTGAACTTACTTGGTATTTGTTTCGGAGTTGTGTTTCAGTTATTCTAAAACCTTTCGTTTACCTCGATCGACCTCTGAAATTTGTTCCTCGGGGTCTATAACAACAAAATTATATCATTAATACCCGACATTATACATTACAAGTCTAATTCTCACCCCCAGTCTAAATGACCGTTTTGCCCCTAACCTTTAACATTTTTACGATTTAGTCCCTAGGCTCGTATAATGAAACACATGCACTTTCTATCTTACCCAAGCCTAGCCGAACACTTTTCTCTCTTATGGCAACCCACATTTCCCATTATTTTCTCATTTCTACCACATAATTTATAACTTTTGCAAAATGGTCCCTACAAGGGTTTTTCATGAAAATCACCTAGGAAAAGATGTTTAGCACATATTCATCTTTCATATTCCTCCATAATCCATCAAAATACAAATAAATCATGCATGGGTAAATTTTTAAACATGAACCCTAGCATGAAATATGGGTAGAAATGAAGAGAACAAGCTACCGGGATTCTAAAAATACAAAGGACATTAAAAATGGGGATTGGGAGCACTTACTATTGAGCTTGAAATGTTTGAAAACCCTAGCTATGGTGACAAGAGAATTTTGGCAGCATGGAGAAGAAGAATGGCTGATTTTGGCTTGATTTTTCCCATTTTATTTCATTAAAAATCCAAATGACCAAAATGCCCTTATGCCCTTTCTTTAAAATTTCATCCATGCAAGCCCATTTTTGTCCAAAAAGTTAGAAATTGGACAATTTACTCTCCAAGACCTTCTAATTCATAACTCAAAGAAATTTCATACAAATTGCTTCTAGAATTCAAGTTTTGCAATTTATTCAATTTAGTCACTGATTTCCAATAGAACACCTTACTCAATGGATTTATTCATGAAACTTTAACAAATGCATATATTCATATTCTAGACCTCATAATAATCATAAAATTAATATTTTGATGTCGGATTTGTGGTCCCAAAACCACTATTCTGACTAGGCCCTATTTCGGGATGTTACATGACAAGTACATGTGGCATTCTTTCCTAAACTATATGGCATGCTTGTCTCATATACGTATGACATGGTATGGAAATTTTATAATACTCACATTCATTTATTCAAAAGAATAAATAAATCATCAAACAATTTTTTATTCTCCGTAATTTTTCTTTTAAGGGAAAAATCGAGGAAGTGATTGTGAACCGTACACCATATAGGGTCCTAGGAAAGGTAGGTGAATCATATTTGACCACTTAAAAACCAAGTCCTTCCTTGCCAGAGCCAATCCTAGACATGCACCTTCTTATTACCACACTTCTCACAACAATCAAATAACCTATAAAAGTGAATGGAACAATACAACACATGTATTTTCTCATTACCACACTTTTTATCTTTAATTGATCAACTGTGGATCATCTCATACATATACATTATAATGTATCAATAAAATTTACTCAACAGATATATAAGGAGATGGGTAATTAAAATAAAATTGTCGATCAAGGTTTCCATGGTTTATTTCTAGAAAATAAGTGAAAAACATAAATTATATAGTTTTTCACCATAAGGCATTCCTCGGGTCTTCGACTGCCATCGCTCCATCTTTTCCTAATCATGGACTCCTTTTGGAAAAATTACATATAAGTCCTATGTCTGTTTTTGATTCATAAGAATTCTAAAAAATTAGTCCTATGTGGAGATGATAATCCACAGTCTATTTTCTAAGAACCACAACCTTGGTAATAAATAACAATTATATAATAAATATATTATCACATTCATTCACATACATTCCTCTAAACATGCGAATAATTACAAGAATGTTACGTCTTATCAAATATCAATCAAACAAGATGAAGAGAGATTTGGTCTCAGTTTGCACTATCAACATAGCACAACCTAGCTCTTGAAACCAATTGTTGGAAAAAAATCGGTTTGAAAATAGTTTTCTTGTATAGCGAAAAATTGCAATTTTGAAAACTGACTCGGTTAGTGATATTTATAGCAATAAACCTTAGACCAAAATCGTAACTGTGTTTTTGGATAAGCGGATCCTTGATGTTTTTCGAATTTCAACCAAACGATCTTCTCTGCTATTCTTGTACAATGAACTGCTTCGAGTGTGGTCTCAAATCAATTAAATCGAAACATAGAACTAGAAAATTTTCTCTTTTTTATTTAGGGTGAAAACAAAAATTCTCTTTTTTCTAATAGAAACTAGTAGAATTGTTATTCTAAAAAATATATATCTAATAGTTGAGAATAAATTCTCTATATTTTTTGGCAGAGTAACAATTTCTCAAAGTTGTGTGTCATACCCTACCGGTGCCATCTATTTATAAGAAGAGAAGGTATAACCCTTGTTAAATTGTAGAGATTTGTTTCAAATAGAAAAATAACTTCCTAGTCCAACTAGGAGAGGGAGAAGGGCTAATAGGGTGTACTTCCCCTCATATGTATTATTAGGGGATTTGGGTCTCTCTCACATTAGGTCTAATTACAAGTACTTCCAAGGCCTTTTGACCCAGTGCTCTATAATATGATCCAACCCAATTCGGTTTTTCTATTTCCCAAAATAAACTTTAATATTTTATATTAAACAATTTTCTTATTCCTATTTTACCCTCATTAAAATTTTGATGATTTTACCCCTTGTAAAATTTCAAGAAAATATGTTCAATATTTTATAACTTAACATGTTCAATGTGATCGAATGATTTATTTTTATTTTCAAACTTCAAAACAGCTCAAAAACATAAACTCATTCTTCCGATCTTTTTTAAGTAATCCATATAGAATTGCAAATGGATTTTCTATTCCATTTTCATTTTTGGAAACCTACATTCATTTCCAAATGATTCTATTTTTCCATTTCGGAGAAAACCATAATCTATGTGTCCCCTTTAGGTCCTCTTCTAGTGTGTATATATTGACTTTAGAATGCTCAGAAACCCTAAAAGTTGGCTTTTCTTGAATGTTTGGGAAACAGGGAGCGATATCAACACGGGCTGCGACATGGGCATGTGGCTGGCCCCTGTGGCTCACACGGTCATGTGCTCAGCCTGTGTGGAAATGGTCTTGGCCGTGTGGATCTTTAAATCAACTCATTTTTAGCCCTTTTCTGCTCTTTTTGTTCCCCTATGCTCTCCTAAGTATAAAACATGAAAATAAAGGATTAAGAGCATCAAATTCACTAAATTAAATAATAAATCATCCAAAAACATGCTAAGCATGAGATTAAAATGCGTTACTTTTATGGTTTATCAAATATCCCCACACTTAAGCGTTTGCTTGTCCTCAAGCAAAGTTCTCAACTCATAATTAAAATTAAACTTTCTCAATTCGTAATTCTCATTAATAATGTTTTATCATAACTCACAAATAATCACACATTGATAATTCAACTAGAAAAGCAATAAATGCACAAACAATCCAAGTCACACATTTTTAAAGCATGAAAACATAGGTATCTCCCCTTATCTAAGTAATTACTCTTAATTTGAAACTGAAAAGATTTGACATCCTCGCTAAAGGTTCACTCAAATCACTCAAAGTGTTTAAGGTTCAAAACTTAAGCACTCAAGAGTCAAAGATGAAAAATTATTACCATAAGCTTGCATGAAAATCAAATCTCCACCACTATAAATGAGATGATACACAAATCAAAAGGTCTTTGAAAAGGTTGTAATGGGGCTTGGGTTAAAGGTGTGGATAAAGGCTAAAAGAGAAGGTTAGAATCGCAATTGAATTGATAAATTACTTAACTAGAAA